>NC_086444.1:282677450-282867450 GCF_028390025.1 Pseudophryne corroboree
ATATATATATAGTATCTATATGGTCATACTGTATTAAATATATATATATATATATATATAGCACAGTATGACCATATAGATACTAACTATATATATATATATATATATATATATATATATATTACTGCGACTCTGCACTCAATTACTCTATGGTGAATGCCCGGGTGCCCGCCTAACCTTGCAGTATTTGTATAGAGGATAATTGGCGGCACTCACACGGGATTTTACATTAATAACGAATAAACAGCAGCCTGTCTCTATTCGTTGTTAATGTAAAGTCCCGTGTGAGTGCCGCCCATTATCCTCTCTCTCTCTCTCTCTCTATCCACAACTGCTGCACTCAAGGGCTAAAGTCCACAGTACACTAGGCAGTTTTATGCTATCTTTTGAAAGCGAAAGGGATACAGAGTAAAACAGACAATGCATACTCTGTATCCCTGACGAAAAAGTAAATTGCTTTGAAACGTTGGAATAACACTGCCAGTGTAATGTGGACTTTATTTAGCCCTTGAGTGCAACTGTTGTGGAGTCTATATTGGATTGCGGAGGCGGTCTTATGTGTGCATCGGGGCAATGGTACCTGGATGTCCGGCACTCCTATTAGGCAGAAATAAAGCCCCAGTGCCCTCAGTGAAGATAGAACAATGCCGAAGAAAATAGACGGCGGCACTCTTGGGTCTTTTAATGAAGCAAATAGTGTATTTCAGAACGTCACATCAATTAGGACTCTATCTTCAAAGAGTCTATTTTCTTCAGCATTATATATAACAATAAAGTCTGGCACACAATGTACTGATACTATAACCCCGGTGCGTAAATCCAACATGGAAGGTCCACCAATGTAGAATGTATATATGTAAAAGGGACAGCACTCAGAGGGTTTCTTCCAACAGCATTACATCAATGTTTGCGTATGACACCGAAACGTTGATGTAATGCTGTTTGCACTTAGTTGAATACATTATCTATTGGAAGAAATCCTCTGAGGGCTGTCCCTTGGTGAACGCAGTGAGCCCGCAAGGCTGCTGTCATTCTGGAGGGCAGGATGACGTGGTCGGGATATTGACGCCCCGGCATCCAGTCTTCCAGCATGTCATACCTAATGCATATATATGGGATGTGGTTGACTTTAGTCTGCGGGAAGGTGAGGTTAGGTTTAGGCTGCGGGGAGGGAGGGTTAAGGTCGGGCTGTGGGAGGGCAGGTTAGCGTTAGGCTGCGGGGAGGGAGGGTTAAGGTTAGGCTGTGGGAGGGCAGGTTAGCGTTATGCTGTGGGAGGGAGGGTTAAGGTTGGGCTGTGGGAGGGCAGGTTAGCGTTATGCTGTGGGAGGGAGGGTTAAGGTTGGGCTGTGGGAGGGCAGGTTAGCGTTAGGCTGTGGGAGGGAGGGTTAAGGTTGGGCTGTGGGAGGGCAGGTTAGCGTTAGGCTGTGGGAGGGAGGGTTAAGGTTGGGCTGTGGGAGGGCAGGTTAGCGTTAGGCTGTGGGAGGGAGGGTTAAGGTTGGGCTGTTGGAGGGCAGGTTAGCGTTAGGCTGTGGGAGGGAGGGTTAAGGTTGGGCTATGGGAGGGCAGGTTAGCGTTAGGCTGTGGGAGGGAGAGTTAGGCTGCAGGGAAGTGGGGTTAGGTTTAGGCTGCCAGGAGGGAGGGATAGGTTGTGGGAGGGAAGGAGAGGATTAGGCTGTGGGAGGGGAGGTTAGGTTTAGGCTGCGGGAGGGAGGGGGAGGATTAGGGTTACCTGCCTCCTGCGCTCCTGCTGGGATTTCAAGCAGTCGGGATGCCGATATCGGTATTCTGACCGTCGGCATCCAGGCTGCCAGTATCCTGTACCCAACCCACTCCCTTATAATAGAATACTTAGCCAGTAGCCCCCACATAAGGATGAAACACTCCAAGCGTAATATAAAAAGAGACAGTCAGCAGAAATTCGGACAACGTTGCAATGCCTTTACTCTGTCCTGATGAAAATGTCAGAGGAAAGCCACCTGATACCTTTCTCTCTCTCTCTCTCTCTTCATATACATACTGTATATAAGAAATATATATATATATATATATATATATAATATATATATACAGTATATATAAATACGGGTCTAGTTTCTTCATTTATATTGAAGTCCTGCGAGTGCTGTCCTATCAACTACCGTAAATATGTATATAGATAGATAAGATAAAGTACCAATCAATCAGCTCCTAACTGGCGTTGTTTGAAAAAATGATGGGAGCTGGTGGGCTGGTACTTTATCTCCATACACATTATCTCTTTCCAAAGTTTAGTACATAGACCTCAAAGACATTTACTGGACCACCCATTCTTTGTTTACAGCTCACTTGTGGTGTGAATGTATGTATGTATGTAAATATATATATATATATATATATATATATATATACATACATACATACATACATACATACACACACACACACACACACACACACACACACACACATACGTGCATATGTGTGTACGAGATATGGTGTACGAGAGACTGATGTTATAATTTATGTTTATCTATATTAAGTACATTTTAACTCCATTCTTTTACTATGGGGTGTATTCAATTGTTGTCGGAAACTGCCGTTTTGTTGGAAAGATGGCAGTTCCCAACCTATTCAATGCGGCCCCATTTTTTCCGACAAGTCAGGAAATCCGACTTGTCGGAAAGCTGTCGCAATTGTCAGAAGTGCGGCCAAACCAGACAGGTTTTAGCCCCGTTTCCGACAATGTCAATCCGGCTTTAAAAAAAGGCGGATTGCCATTTTCGGGAACGGGACAAACCTGTTGAGTTTGGTCAGCATTGAATACACTCATGTTGGATCCTTTCTGTCGGATAGGATCCGACATGAATTGAATACACCCCTATGTATTACCCTTCTGCATCCACACATTGCTGCATTCTTATTTTCCATTGACCAAAGCTGTTTCTCTGGCAAAAACTGCTTCACAGAGAGAGCTGTGTGTGCTGGTGCGCAGTCCTGATGGAGACCTCAAATGTGGCCTCTTTTTTCTGATTCTTTCCCACAAAGTTTCTAGAACATTGATTCACGGTTGCGTTTCTGGTACTCTGTCTGGTAGTCTGTCAAATTAATATCCTTGATATCAAAGAAAGCAATATGTCTTTGAATTTGGATTTGCTTTGACATGCTTTCTTCATTCTTGGTGATGATGGTTGCATTTTATTAATAAACCATAGTTTGTGGGAGGGTTTATGTATTTCTTATTCACTGGTCAATAATAAAATAGGTGACGTGTGCTTCATATAAGCAGAGGGGAGGGAGGTTGAGGTGGTTGAAAGTAGATGAGTAGCTATTCCCCAGATGGCGCTAGTCACACCCCAGAGCACAGACCACACCTCCACATCATTGGCTACACCCTTATATATGTAGTCACACCCCCACAATGCTGGTCACACCCCCTGCGGCGGCACGCAATAGGCCCTTCATAAATTCCAGCTCCAGGCCCATGAGAACCTTAATCTGGCACTGGGCACACACACACTTTAGCTAGGAGGGGAGACATATCATACACTTTAGTTAGGAGAAGAGGGGGGAGACATGGAACACAGACGCTTTAGTTAGGAGAAGGGGGTGGAAGATATGGCACACACACACACACACTTTAGCTTGGAGGGGAGGAGACATGGCATACATTGACACCTACTCGTATTTTGGAGTCCGACTCCACAGCAGCATGAGTACCAGCCAACCAGCTCCTAACTGTCATTTTTCAAACACAGCCTGTAACATGACAGTTAGGAGCTGATTGGTTGGCACTTTATCACCGTGCTACTTATCACTCTCCAAGGCTTGATAAAAATTTCTAAATAGAAATATTTTCCTATTACTCTTATTTTCTTCTGTACTGACGCACCACACTTCATCTTCCCAATAATCCGGGTGCCGGATACTAACTAATTTACACATTTGCAGCACAGATATGTCGCCATCCTCAGATCTGCTCCCTGGGATGGCGACCTCGCCTGATAGCCGGCACTGCGGCAGTTTAATGAACGTCTGAGATAATCAGGTTTGGAAGGCGCTACCTTCAGATGCTGTGCTGTGGGAAAGACGTTCTATAAGCCAGTGTGCAACCTAATTAGCTAAAAAGGTTTTCTGGTGATGAAGAGAAGGAAGCCTGCAGCAATGCAGCAATTACAGATTCAGGTATAGGAACAGAGAGGCGCAGAGCAAATTGAGTTTTTCCTAAATTGAAAAGTTTTAAAATTCAATGAAATCCAATTAAAAACATCATAACAGGAAGATGCTGCACGTTACTGATCCAAGAGAGTGACCGAGCGGTGCCTATAAACTGTACTTTACTTATATCGCCAACCCACCTGACTGTCGCGGTGTTGGAAACGGGGTGGAGAGCGGTGCAGCGCGGTGGGGGAAGAAGAGAGAGAGAGCGTCCTGACGCGCGTACAGGGAGGAGGGGGCGTGGTCAGAACAGAGGCCGGCGGGGACAGGCTACAGTGATTGTGTACACTGCTGCCTCTGCCGTCCCTTCTCTGTCTCCTCAGAGAACGGACAGCAGAGGCAGCAGTGTACACAATCACTGTAGCCTGTCCCCGCTGGCCTCTGCTCTGACCACGCCCCCTCCTCCCTGTACGCGCGTCAGGACGCTCTCTCTCTCCCCTTCCCCCGCCGCTCTGCACCGCTCTCCACCCCGTTCCCAACACCGCGGCGGGACCCGGCCTCCATCCCGGTGCCGGTATGTGTAGGGGGGGCGTTCGCCCTAATCGCCCCCCGCTAAATCCGCCACTGGCAGCCGCTCACCTTGTCAGCAATCGGCGTACGAGGTTACTTCCACAAAATGTGGAGAAGATGATGTTCATCAAAATGAATTATAATCAATTCCTCCGTGGAGACATTCACCATCAATTGCCTCCAGAAAGTACACAGGGACCTGAGATGGTGGATTCCAGTGGGGACGAATTAATAATCTGTGAGGAGGGGGATGTACACAGTGAAAGGGGTGAGGAATCAGATGATGAGGAGGAGGTGGACATCTTGCCTCTGTAGAGCCAGTTTGTGCAAGGAGAGATTGATTGCTTCTTTTTTGGTGGGGGCCCAAACCAACAAGTCATTTCAGTCACAGTTGTGTGGCAGACCCTGTCGCTGAAATGATGAGTTTGTTAAAGTGTGCATGTCCTGTTTATACAACATAAGGGTGGGTGGGAGGGCCCAAGGACAATTCCATCTTGCACCTCTTTTTTCTTTTATTTTTGTTTGCATCATGTGCTGTTTGGGGACTATTTTTTGAAGTGCCAGCCTGTCTGACACTGCAGTGCCACTCCTAGATGGGCCAGGTGTTTGTGTCGGCCACTTGGGTCGCTTAGCTTAGTCACACAGCTACCTCATTGCGCCTCTTTTTTTCTTTGCATCATGTGCTGTTTGGGGACAATTTTTTTGAAGTGCCATCCTGTCTGACACTGCAGTGCCACTCCTAGATGGGCCAGGTGTTTGTGTCGGCCACTTGGGTCGCTTAGCTTAGTCACACAGCTACCTCATTGCGCCTCTTTTTTCTTTGCATCATGTGCTGTTTGGGGACTATTTTTTTGAAGTGCCATCCTGTCTGACACTGCAGTGCCACTCCTAGATGGGCCAGGTGTTTGTGTCGGCCACTTGGTTCGCTTAGCTTAGTCACACAGCTACCTCATTGCGCCTCTTTTTTTCTTTGCATCATGTGCTGTTTGGGGACAATTTTTTTAATCTGCCATCCTGTCTGACACTGCAGTGCCACACCTAGATGGGCCAGGTGTTTGTGTCGGCCACTTGGGTCGCTTAGCTTAGTCATCCAGCAACCTCGGTGCAAATTTTAGGACTAAAAATAATATTGTGAGGTGTTCAGAATAGACTGGAAATGAGTGTAAATTATGGTTGTTGGGGTTAATAATACTATGGGATCAAAAATGACCCCAAAATTCTATGATTTAAGCTGTTTTTGATGTTTTTTTGTAAAAAAAAAACACCCGAATCCAAAACACACCCGAATCCGACAAAAAATTTTCAGGGAGGTTTTGCCAAAACGAGTCCGAATCCAAAACACGGCCGCGGAACCGAATCCAAAACCAAAACACAAAATCTGAAAAATTTCCGGTGCACATCACTAGTCTAAAAACAATATTGTGGTGTTCAAAATAGACTGGAAATAAGTGGAAATGAATGTTATTGAGGTTAATAATACTGTAGGAATGAAAACACCTCCAAATTCTGATACTTTAGCTGTTTTCATGCTTTTTTTTAAAAAAATACAAAACCAAAACTAAAACCCGCAAGGGTAGTTTTGGCAAAACCATTCCAGATCCAAAACACGAAGGAGATCCAGATCACAAACACAAAACACAAAACCCGAAAAGCGTCCGCTGCACATCTCTAATATTTTTTGTCCACAACAAAAATACCTATAAACTGTAATACAGTAACTCCAAATCTATTATTAATCAAGGTCTGTATAGTTTACAGTAAGAAACTGCAACCATTTTCATTAATGTAAAAACTTTTTCAGTAATGACAAGGAGCTAAGATCTTTACTAAATTAGACTTAAGAGGAACTTACAACCTAGTCAGTATCCCTGCAGCTTTCCGCACTCATTATGGGCACTCAGAATATTTAGTAATGTCATTTGGTCTGACCAGTGCTTCAGAAACATTCCAACAATATCAGCCCTGCAAGTGTGGTGGTACGGTCGGGTATGGCGTACCGTTAAGAAATTGGCCATCGGTATGCCGTACCCCCACCCACACTATAGCCCTCATTAGCTGCTATTAATGTCAAACTCTGGCCACCGAGCACCTCCTCTATCTTCAGGGCTTGCTCGGCGGCACTTGCAAACACGGAACCTCCTCTATCTTCCAGGATGCGGGGAGCATGATGATGACGTAATCATGCTCCCGTGGCTGGCATGTCTGGAGAGCTGAGGACCCTGGAGGTTGGATGGCAATGGGGCTTCTCTCTGCTCCTCGGTTTCCCGGGCCTCTCCCTGCTTCCAGCAGGTGGGCGCCGCGGCAGGCAAAGAATCAATGGACTCCGTCTGCTAGCATAAATCAGTGACAGTGGCCTGGGGGTGAGTAATTAAAATGGTCTGGTCCTCTCCTCCCCACAAGCAAGGTGCACCATGCAATAAGTATGTGTGTCACTGTGTGTATATGAGACTGCGCTGAAGCACATATACAGTGCAGGGTAGGCTCTGCATTTCTTACTCTGGGGCAGATGTATTAAGCCTGGAGCAGGTATAAGGAAGTGATAAACCAGTGATAAGTGCAAGGTGATAAACGCACCAGCCAATCAACTCCTAACTGTTAATTTACATATTTGAGCTGATTGGCTGGTGCGTTTATCACCTTGCACTTATCACTGGTTAATCACTTCCTTATGTCTTCTCCAGGTTAATATAAAGTGTCGAAGTCAAAAATATTACATACACACCACATACAAACTCCACACTGATGAGTCGCTGTGCGTGCGAATACACACAGCGTGCACAGCGATATATGGTAGCATACGCATTCACACAGACAAGCCACAAAGATATATTCAACACATATTTCACATCACACATAAATTAAACATGTCAAGCACCAGACATTATAATGTATTAAATTATATAATAGAGTATAACATCACATATATGTATTATTGGAATGGAACAAGATAAACACGTCATGCTTGGTGTCAAAATAATCAGGGGAATGAGTGTGTTGGTTTGATGGCTGTGGGTAGGTTGTACAGAGCCGGCCTTAGGCATAGGCAAACTAGGCAAATGCCTAGGGTATTTGGTATGCTTAGGGGCACCAGCAGCTTCTGCTGATTAAAATGATATTCGGCATGCCTATATTCTGTGTGTGACTGCAGCTGTATCTGCATACGAAATGCTATGTTGCAGTGTATTCCTGGAAATCACTGTAATGTAGCATTTCGTATGCAGATACAGCCACAGTCGTACACAGAATATAGGCATGCTGCATATCATTTTAATCAGCAGAAGCTGTTTGTGCATCCTAACCACATAGCAATGCAAATAATATGATGCATTTTCATAAACAAAAGGCACCCGACGTTAGCAGAGCTGACAGCTGACTCATGCCAGGCATCCCCTGCAGAACTAGCGGCGGTGCTAGGGGGCACCAGCCAAAATCTTGCCTAGGGCATCATATTGGTTAGGGCCGGCTCTGAGGTTGTAGCTCATTGCAACAATTAGTTATGATTGAATGTATGAATATGAAGCTACAATTCAAATGAGAACAAAGACAGCATGTGGGCAGGAAACCAGTGGCCAACCCCTATGATGTCATCTTCAAGGCTGGAAGTTGCTTGCATATGAACTGACCAATAACACATCATGAATGAGAAAGTTCCCTCCCCTGGGCCAATAACAGAAGACTCAGTCCCAGACATCTACTCCCCTAAAATACAGGCTAAAGGCTTTTCCACTCACCCAAGAACCTCTGTTTGCTGTTTTTCTGTTGCTGTGTTAGTTGCTGTTTTTTTCGCTGAGAGAGAAAGAGAGATGGAGCGGAGTGTACATTGAGGGAAATGGTAATGTATGCTGGCTGTGGCTGTATGGATTCTTTTGTAACAACTGCTTCCTGTGTAATTGTAAATCAATAACTATATATATATATATATATATATATATATATATACTGTACATGTGTTATAGTGTATGCATACCCTTTTAATATCAAATATATACATCTCTGAGCATTGGAACTCATACAATGTGTGCGAGTGCTTGTTTTCTCTTAAGGGATGTAGTGCTTGCGACGTACAGCGCACTTTTATCGTATATGGTAATAAGATGTGCCTTGCGTCTGCAGCACATATTAACGCTGGCATTATAAATAATTATTAGAGATAATCTAAACTTAACAAAAGCTATTCAAATGAATAGGAGACACAGGGGCTTTTTTTAAACAGTCTGTAATAAATTCCCCTGTCTCTTATTCATTTGAATAGCTTTCAGGGTTAGAAATGCAGAGCTTACCCCACCCTGTGTATGTGTTGCAGTGCCGTTTCATATACAGTGACACATGCATTACACCTTGGTGATTATTTTTAAATTGCAAATATATTTGGTACTGTGAATAAACAAAAGATCTAAGAAGTTACATGATGCTGCATCATGCAGCAATTACCAGTGTCACGTCATGTGCTGCTGTCCTGGTCACTGTAATCCACGGGCACAGGGGTGTCTGTGTCATGGATGCACATAATCCATTCTGTAAATTACACCGTTGCGTATGACACCAAATTGTAAGGGTGCCACCTCCTGTCACTGTCCACACGCCCACCCCCTGACAGACATAGCGTTCCCTGACTGTTTTTTAACTGTGAATATGCGCCCTGCGAGGACTTCTCATAGAATCCAAGTTGTCCATGTGGCCATGCCGCTAGTGTCATGTAGCCACTCCCCCTAGCAGCATGTGGCCACGCCTCCACATGACACGTGGCCATGCCCATTTCTCAGCACGCGCCTGTGGCACTCGCATCTCAGTACCACTAAGAAAATATTTCTACTTGCACCACTGAACACTATATAAATTACATTGTATGGGATATTCTTCACAAGTATAGTACATCATTATTTATTTGTACAAGATATTGAGCAACTGCAGACTCATATCATCAAAAGAATGCTGGAGTGTGCTCATAGGTGTGCGCAGCTAATTTTATTAGGGGGTGCACTGTCTAGCATCGGCCAGGGACATGTCTAACACTATTTAACATTCTCTCATTAAAATCACATGGCTTAATCTAATTGCTCTCTAGTTCCCAATACTGCAAGTAGATATAATACACCCCAGAGAAATAAAATGAAACATAATGGTGACACCACCGGCCAGTACTGACTGTTTGCTACGGCATAACCCCAAGTCCTAGCTGCTGCTGCATCCTATCGCTGCATACACTTGCCCAACCTATCCCTGAACTAGAGTGTGGTGGGCCTAGGTCCATATGCATTCACACACACACACACACACACACACACACACACTGAATTTGAGTGGGCCACTCTGAAAAGTTGGAGATTTTTACACAAGTAAAGTTTAAAATTTACATATGTGCCATCAGAGTCACACTTGCCCATCAGACCCCTCCTCTGCAGGACACCAGCATTTGTCACACATGACCTCATGCTCAACAGATACCTACAGTAGTGCCCCTTATTCACATTATGCCATACATCATGAGTCAAAATGCTCATTATGCCACACGGTATGAGCCGAAATTCACGATATTCCACACGGTATGAGCCGAGTTCACATTATACCACTCAAAGTTACAGACCGTACTGCTGAACTGCTGGCTTATTCATTAAGTCAATGAATTTGATTTAATTTGTTCTCCTCTGATATGCTGCTACTTCACAGTGGCATTGGCGCGGCAAATGAGGAGCAAGTGTGGGCCAGTGCGAGGGCATGACATCATTGCATCACATAGCAGTTAGAGGAGGAGCTGGGAGGAGGTTTATGTGCACCCATGATTAATCCGGGAACCTGGCCTCCATGGGCCAGTAATACAGTTCTGACCGGCAGGGTAATAATGATTAAAATAATTATTTCAATTAAGCTCCAGCGTCTCCCAGTGGGGCTTTCTTATGTTCGGCAAACAATAGGGCTAATGCAGAATTAGAGGCAAAATATCAGAAATAGTAACTTACTGTCTGTCTCAGTGACGGAGACTCTGTTGAACCATCTCAGCAGAATGTGTCATCTGGTGGCTCTGAGTCCCCGTGAGAGTAATGCTGCCTGTTGTGTGGATGCACACGAGGATTGAGAGCACAGGTGGGCTGGAGGAGAGCACAGGAGAGTGGGCAAGAGGGCTGAAGCAGAGCACGGATGGGCGGGCGGGCTGGAGGAGTGCACGGGCGGGCTGGAGAAGAGCACCAGGCTGGAGGAGAGCGTGGGCGGGCGGGTGTGTGTGCGTGCGTGCAGGCTGGGGAAGAGCATGGGCGGGCATGCATGCGGGCTGGAGGAGAGCACAGGCAGACGGGTAGGAGGGTGGGATTTGGAGGAGAGCACGGGCAGATGAGAGAAAGGGAGGGGGTGCTGGAGGAGAGGAAGGGTGGATGGGAGGAGAGGAAGGGCGGGTGGGAGGGAGGAAGAGCTGGAGGAGAGGACGGGAGGGAGGGCACGCTGGATGAAAGGATGGTTGGATAGGAGGGAGGACGGTTGGAGGAGAGGATGGTTGGATGGGAGGGAGGACGGGCTGGAGGAGAGGACAGGAGGGAGGGTGGGCAGGAGGAGCGGACGGGAGGGTGGGAGAGCTAGAGGACAGGATGGTCGGAAGGGAGGAAGGGCGGGCAGGAGGAGAGGACGTTCGGACGGGAGGGAGGGTGGACAGGAGGAGCGGATGGGAGGGTGGGAGAGCTGGAGGAGAGGACTTGGGAGGGCTGGAGGAGAGGACAGTTGGATGGAGGGGAGGGAGGGTGGACAGGAGGAGAGGAGGAGAGGACGGTCGAACGGGAGGGAGGGTGGGCAGGAGGAGCGGATGGGAGGGTGGGAGAGCTGAAGTAGAGTACTTGGGAGGGCTGGAGGAGAGGACAGTCCGATGGACAGGAGGAGAGGGCTGGAGGAGAGGACAGGAGGAAGGGAGGGCTGGAGGAGAGGACGGTCGGACGGGAAGAAGGAGAGAATGGGCAAATGGGAGGGAGGGCTGGAGGAGAACACAGACGGGTGAGTGGGGGGATTTGGGGGAGAGCACAGGTTGGATGAGAGTGCAGGCGGCAGGCGAGCTGGAGGAGAGCACTGCCTGTGACGTGGATGCACACAAGGATTAAGAGGACAGGATGTAGGAGAGCATGGGCCGGTGGGTGAGCAGGCGTGCGTGCAGGCTGGAAGAGAGCACGGGCGGCCATGCGTGTGGGCTGGAGGAGAGCACGGGTGGGAGGGAGAGCTGGCGGAGAGCACAGGCGGGAATGCGCTGTGACACCATTGTGTCACTTCCTGAGGTAACATCAGTCCCCCTGTGAGGTCGCCGGCCACTCAGCAGATATTATCGGCGGTTCGGGCGGCTCGCGCAGCAGGTGCAGCGGGAGCCACAGGATTGAGCTGCAGGCTGGGGTCCGATCACTGTGCTGCAGCAAGCCTGGAGTGTGGGGGTGCCGGACATTAGGGGGTGCCTGTGCGCACCAGGCACCCCCCGTGCGCACGCCTATGAGTGTGCTAAAATTACTTTGTATGCTAAAATTGGGAAGTGAATCTCTGAGGTAGAAAAGATTGAGTTTCTGGGTAATATGGTTTCTGCCACCAGACCATGGCAATTTAAGAATGGCCAAAACCCTCAACTTTTTGGAACTTTTGGAATGGTTATATACGATTTATTAACTGATTTCCTCAACTTGTCCAAATTTTTAGAGCTAAATTTACTAGGCAGCAGGTTTGGTGTCACGTAGAACCTGCCAGAAACGGACGTCAATTGTCGTGTCAATTTGCTAGCATTTACTAAGAAACAATTTTGTTGTCTAAACGGAAACCCACATAAGTCCTCGGCAGTTTCCAAATGCCGACCCGCCGTGGCATGTTCTGTTTGGCAATCGTTTCTAATGAAACCTTTGCAGAACAGAAGATAAACAACAGACATGCACTGTACCAATCATTATGATCCGAGGAGGCTACATTCTGTTTAAAAATATAGACATAGTTAAAATAGAAACAAATACACTGCTGAGTCTGGTCTGGCATTGGAAAACAGGGGGGGGGGGGGAATTGTCATGGAGAATACCCTTTTTCCAATAACCATTACCAGGCTGAGTCAGCCCAGGGGATACGCTGAAGAGAAGGGTGTGAAATGTAATCGGCTAGCTCTGAAGAGAGGTGGTATTTGCTAGGTGTGAAGAGGGGATGCGGTCAAGATGCCGCCGGCCGGAATCCCGGCGGTCAAAATACCGACGCCGGAATCCCGACCGCCACAATCCCGACATATTCTCCCTCCGTGGGTGTCCACGACACCCATAGAGGGAGAACATAATAGTGTGCCGAGCGTAGCGAGGCACCGTCCCCGCAGCGTGGCGAGTGAAGCGAGCCCGCAAGGGGCTGCGTTCCGCTCGCCACCCCTGTCGGGATTGTGTAGTCAGGATTCCGGCGTCGGTATTTAGACCGCCGGGATTCCGGCCGGCGGCATTTAGTACTGATCCCGTGAAGAGAAGGGGTAGCATACTGTATCATTGGCTAGCTGTGGTTGCTGATACACATAATGCATTTTTTTTTTAAACTCTGCCCTAAGTTCCTCAGTTCTCCAAATAGCCAAAGGACCAGGTCATAAAATTATTATTTCTTATTTTACTTGATATTTATTCAGTTAGTAAAAAAAAAAAAAATACAATTTATAAGAATTTTCTAAGTATTCGTTAAGGGTAGATCTGTGTATTGCCTCTACATCATCCATCTAGGGACTGGAAACTGTCAATAATGTTGGATCCTTTATAGCCGCACATTTTTAAATTTGATCTGTAAATGTCATACTGTAAGTCAGAAACATTATTATAGGAGTAACTGGCATTGGGAGTTAGATTTAATGTTGACTCTAAAACAGTATAACCATTTACATAGCAAATAAAGTCCACTTTCTTCCACCAAACAGCAGAAATACATTTTTAAAATGCAATAAAAAAGAAGAATTTTGTAGCAATGTTAATTTGTCATCCTGGTTTCTCTGTAACATTTAAATATTTATTGAGTTAACTTTTTCATTATTTACTGCAAAGTGCAAACCAGACTTTAATCATCTGTTGTAAAGTTAGAATTACAGACTTTAAAAATGTTAAAGAACTGTTTTAATCAAGTATAAGTTCATAAAGATTAGTACACATATCTATCAACGCAGGTCACTTCACTGCCTTTACCTAGTGGAGACAGCGTAACCCGAACATGATGGAGATAGTCCCAATCTGAACAAGACTCATGATTAACCCATAACAATGGAAGAGAGCATTGGACTGCTGAGATACTGTAACTGAAGGGTAGAAACTCCTTAGAAATAAAGTTTTCAACAGCAGTTGGTGCATTGTCATTCAGAAACTATTTTACTTTTGCAACCTGGCTTTCTTGGCCTGCAAGCAACAAATGATCTACATAAACAACTACAATGAATAGACTGTTGTCCTTCCACTTACAAAGACTGATTCAGAGCAAATGTACCACAATGACCTTACTTTGGCGATCGCAGAGGAGGACTTATTTGCAAAGTGATTGACAGTCGGGAAGCTGGGTCCACACGAGAGCGTCACTTGGCCATGCCATAAGGCGTTTCGTCTTAAGACTTCGACTAATCAGTTGACTAAGCGGTCCATTCTTTGTAAATGAAGTGCCATTAGTCTATGTGAGTTATTGGCTATAAGCATTTAAACATGAATCCAGCAATGAATAAGGAGGGCGTTGTCTGTTGACAAGTTGTTTACGCCACCCATCAATATGTTTGATTGGCCATTAGCTCTTTTATTGTACTGTCTGAGCCAGTGGTGGAACTTATGAGTGGTGGGCCCAGGTACAAAAATATGAATTGGGTCCCCCTCCTCCAAACCAACTTAAGGTCACAATATGCCACATGACAGTGGGTGACAGGGAAAGGCAGAGGCTGACAAAGGAAGGTAAGGGGAGGCAGAGGGTGATGGGGGGGGCGGTGGTTGACAGATGACCGTGATGCTACATTTCTTGAGACCACTAGGGCTGTTGGTCCCCACCCGGCGCCTAGCAACCTAGACGCGGCAGCCGCACTAACTGCTGGGGACAGCTGGGTGCTTGGCAACCGGGATGCCGGATGTAGACGTGTTTACGGTTGCTGGACACCTATCCTAGTATTCCTGTAAATACTCTACTGGTTTCCTTGTCCGGTTATACTCTGAGAACTGCCTTGCCTGCTCCAACCAACCCACTGGGTAACCCTTCGCCTGCCATTTCTGTGCTCCAGTTCACCTCCTGCAATCCATCTTTACCAGGGTGCTCCTGGCCAGCTGGCATATCTACCCAATTTGGGCCTCAATCCTCGTGCTACAGGGAGTCCACAACCTCAGCTGCTTCCTGGTTCTTACTCCATGGTCTCCAGCCTATTGGGTGGGCCCCTACTGCTGGAGGTTGGAATTCTGGGGGCCCCCTAAGTACTGGTGTGCACTTCCAGCACAAAGGGAAAAGCAGGGGGTGGGGGGCTGCTAATGATGAAGACCCTTTTGAGGGCTCTAGGGACCTCACATCAATAGTGCTGGAGCTCCACAATATTGGGCAAGTCCTAGTGTCTACATACTCAACAAGTCCAGGTGTCTACACACTCATCAAGTCCAAGAGCCCATACACTCATCAAGTCCAAGAAGTGTAACAGAGAAACAGTGGGTGACAGGGGTACAAGCACAACGTCCTGTGTGGTGTGGAGAACAGGGGGCATGTACCTTAGAGGGGGCAAGAAAACAGCAGCCTTCGTTCTGTCCCTGACAGGGGCCCCAACTTATGTGCTTTCTTCAATATTGCACTCAGTTAGGAAGACTGATGGTGTCAGTTACCTCGGTTGTGAGCTGCCTTTAATTCACAGACAGCAGTGAATCAGAAAAAATGTATAGCTGTCTGTTAATTAGAGGCAGTAAGTGGCTGTGATCATCAGCGCTGATAGGTGGCAGGACTCCTTTATTAGTGTGGCATACACAAGGTCAGCCAAGCCTTCGTAACTTAATGACGAAGTCCTTCAGGTACTGGGCAATTCATCAGACAATGCTCAAAAGGCATGTGAGGGGGGGCGGGATTCAGGGTATAACTCATTGATGGTGTGGGCAACAGTGGGTCCCTTAGTCTTCAGGGGCCCCGATGCAATGCACCTGCTGCACCAATGGTAGTCCCATCCCTGGTCTGAGTGTACACTAGGCCAGTATAATGACAAAATACGTTAGGGCATGACCTAGTGAAGCTCTCATGTGGCCCTGATGTCATCCTCCTGACTCTGTGTACAACTTGGTTTCCAGCATGCAACAGCTCCTATCAGTGGTCACGGGGGGGCATGTGAATCCCGGTGGAGTCTCAGATGGTGGAAGGTTATTGCTCTGTACTTTGTGATAAAGCCATGTGGTAATCAGTGCACAGCGATTGTTTACTTGGTGCGAGCATCAGCATACTTATACAGGTTGAGTCTCCCTTATCCAAAATGCTTGGGACCAGAGGTATTTTGGATATTGGATTTTTCCGTATTTTGGAATAATTGCATACCATAATGAGATATCATGGTGATGGGACCTACATCTAAGCACAGAATGCATTTATGTTACATATACACCTTATACACACAGCCTGGAGGTAATTTTAGCCAATATTTTTTATAACTTTGTGCATTAAACAAAGTGTGTCTATATTCACACAATTCATTGATGTTTCATATACACCTTATACACACAGCCTGAAGGTCATTTAATACAATATTTTTAATAACTTTGTGTATTAAACAAAGTTTGTGTACATTGAGCCATCAAAAAACAAAGGTTTCACTATCTCACTGTCCCTCAAAAAAGTCCGTATTTCGGAATATTCTGTATTTCGGAATATTTGGATATGGGATACTCAACCTGTACCTGTAAGCATGTGTTTTTACTTGCTTGTTTAATAAAGTTTTATGCAATATGAGTGCCCTCTCTAGGCTTAATTTTAAGTGTGTGGGGCAGCACTTAGAAATACTCAGACCCGGAATCAAGTGGATCAACTTTTCAATCTTAATCATTTTCATCAGGATATACAAAAAGTAAAAACAGCTTACCTTATATAAATTGAAACACACAACAAAAATCAACCATCTAAACGTTTTTACTGTATCTGTTTGGAGTGCATTAAAAAATGATTAAAAATTAAAAATTAAAAAAACTAAAAGCAATAATAAGATTTTAAACCTACCTGTAAATCTTTTTCTCGTAGTCCGTAGAGGATGCTGGGACTCCGTAAGGACCATAGGGATAGACGGGCTCCGCAGGAGACATGGGCACTTTAAGAAAGACTTTGACTCTGGGTGTGCACTGGCTCCTCCCTCTATGCCCCTCCTCCAGACCTCAGTTAGAGAAACTGTGCCCAGAGGAGATGGACAGTACGAGGAAAGGATTTTAGTTAATCCAAGGGCAAGAGTCATACCAGCCACACCAATCACACCGTATAACTTGTGTTAAACTAACCAGTTAACAGTATGAAAAACAACATAGTTTCGGTCCAAAACCGATGAAACTATAACATAACCCTTATTTAAGCAATAACTATATACAAGTCTTGCAGAAGTAGTCCGCACTTGGGACGGGCGCTCAGCATACTCTACGGACTACGAGAAAAAGATGTACCGTTAGGTTTAAAATCTTATTTTCTCTAACGTCCTAGAGGATGCTGGGACTCCGTAAGGACCATGGGGATTATACCAAAGCTCCCAAACGGGCGGGAGAGTGCGGATGACTCTGCAGCACCGATTGAGCAAACAGGAGGTCCTCCTCAGCCAGGGTATCAAACTTATAAAACTTTGCAAAGGTGTTTGACCCCGACCAAGTAGCAGCTCGGCACAGCTGTAGTGCCGAGACCCCTCGGACAGCCGCCCAAGACGAGCCCACCTTCCTAGTGGAATGGGCCTTAACCGATTTTGGTAACGGCAATCCTGCCGTAGAATGCGTTTGCTGGATTGTGTTACAGATCCAGCGAGCAATAGTCTGCTTTGAAGCAGGGCCGCCAACCTTGTTGGCTGCATACAGGACAAACAGTGCTTCTGTTTTTCTGATCCTAGCCATTCTGGCCATGTAAATTTTCAAAGCCTTGACCACATCAAGGGACTCGGAATCCTCCAAGTCACGAGTAGCCACAGGCACGACAATAGGTTGGTTCATATGAAAGGATGAGACCACCTTAGGTAGGAATTGAGGACGGGTCCGCAATTCCGCTCTATCCATATGGGAAACCAGATAGGGGCTTTTATGTGATAAAGCCGCCAATTCCGAAACTCGCCTAGCCGAAGCCAAGGCTAACAACATGACCACCTTCCAAGTGAGATATTTTAACTCCACCATTTTGAGTGGTTCAAACCAATGCGACTTAAGGAAACTTAACACCACGTTAAGGTCCCAAGGTGCCACCGGAGGTACAAAAGGAGGCTGAATATGCAGTACTCCCTTTACAAAAGTCTGTACTTCAGGTAGAGAGGCCAATTCCTTTTCAAAGAAAATGGATAAGGCCGAAATCTGAACTTTTATGGAGCCTAATTTTAGGCCCAAATTCACTCCAGTTTGCAGTAAGTGAAGGAGACGACCCAGATGGAATTCCTCCGTAGGAGCATTACTGGCCTCACACCAAGAAACATATTTTCTCCATATTCGGTGATAATGTTTTGATGTCACGTCCTTCCTAGCCTTTATTAGCGTAGGAATGACCTCATCCGGAATACCTTTTTCCGCTAGGATCCAGCGTTCAACCGCCATGCCGTCAAACGCAGCCGCGGTAAGTCTTGGAACAGACAGGGCCCCTGCTGCAGCAGGTCCTGTCTTAGAGGAAGAGGCCACGGATCTACTGTGAGCAATTTCTGTAGATCCGGATACCAAGTCCTTCGTGGCCAATCTGGAACAATGAGGATTGTTCTCACTCTTCTTTGTCTTATTATTCTCAACACCTTGGGTATAAGAGGAAGAGGAGGAAACACATAGATCGACCGAAACACCCACGGTGTCACCAGGGCGTCCACAGCTATCGCCTGAGGATCTCTTGACCTGGCGCAATACCTTTTTAACTTTGTGTTGAGACGGGACGCCATCATGTCTATCTGGGGCAGTTCCCACCGACCTGCGATCTGCGCGAAGACTTCCTGATGAAGTCCCCACTCTCCCGGATGCAGGTCTTGTCTGCTGAGGAAGTCTGCTTCCCAGTTGTCCACTCCCGGAATGAACACTGCTGACAGTGCGCTTACATGATTTTCCGCCCAACGAAGAATCCTGGTGGCTTCCGCCATTGCCACCCTGCTCCTTGTGCCGCCTTGGCGGTTTACATGAGCTACTGCGGTGACATTGTCCAACTGAATCAGAACTGGTTTGTCGCGAAATAATGCCTCCGCTTGACGTAGGGCGTTGTATATGGCCCTCAACTGCAGGATGTTGATGTGGAGACAAGTCTCTAGACTCGACCAAAGACCTTGGAAAGTTCTTCCCTGTGTGACTGCTCCCCAACCTCGGAGACTTGCGTCTGTGGTCACCAGGATCTAGTCCTGAATGCCAAACCTGCGACCCTCTAGGAGGTGAGCACTCTGCAGCCACCACAGGAGAGACACCCTTGCTCTGGGGGACAGGGTGATCCTCTGATGCATTTGTAGATGTGACCCGGACCACTTGTCCAGTAGGTCCCATTGGAAGGTCCTCACATGGAACCTGCCGAAGGGAATGGCTTTGTACGATGCCACCATTTTCCCCAGGACTCGAGTGCAGTGATGCACTGACACCTGTTTTGGCTTCAATAGGTTCCTGACCAGAGTCATGAGTTCCTGAGCTTTTTCCATTGGAAGAAAAACCTTCTTCTGGTCTGTGTCCAGAATCAAGCCCAAGAAGGTCAGACGCGTCGTAGGAACCAACTGTGACTTCGGGATATTGAGAATCCAGCCGTGTTGCTGTAACACCTTCAAAGACAGAGACATGCTGTCCAGTAACTTCTCCCGATATCTCGCTTTTATGAGGAGATCGTCCAAGTATGGGATAATTGTGACCCCTCGCTTGTGCAGGAGCACCATCATTTCCACCATTACCTTGGTGAAAATCCTCGGGGCCGTTGAAAGCCCAAACGGCAACGTCTGAAATTGGTAATGACAATCTTGTACAGCAAATCTCAGGAACGCCTGATGAGGAGGAAATATTGGAACATGAAGGTATGCATCCTTTATGTCCAGGGAAACCATAAAATCTCCCCCTTCCAGGCTGGCGATAACCGCCCTGAGCGATTCCATCTTGAATTTGAACCTTTTCAAGTATAGGTTCAGGGATTTTAAATTCAAAATGTGTCTGACCGAACCATCCGGTTTCAGAACCACAAACAGGGTTGAGTAATGTAATTATTAATAGAGATGAGCGCCTGAAATTTTTCGGGTTTTGTGTTTTGGTTTTGGGTTCGGTTCCGCGGCCGTGTTTTGGGTTCGACCGCGTTTTGGCAAAACCTCACCGAATTTTTTTTGTCGGATTCGGGTGTGTTTTGGATTCGGGTGTTTTTTTCAAAAAACACTAAAAAACAGCTTAAATCATAGAATTTGGGGGTCATTTTGATCCCAAAGTATTATTAACCTCAAAAACCATAATTTACACTCATTTTCAGTCTATTCTGAATACCTCACACCTCACAATATTATTTTTAGTCCTAAAATTTGCACCGAGGTCGCTGTGTGAGTAAGATAAGCGACCCTAGTGGCCGACACAAACACCGGGCCCATCTAGGAGTGGCACTGCAGTGTCACGCAGGATGTCCCTTCCAAAAAACCCTCCCCAAACAGCACATGACGCAAAGAAAAAAAGAGGCGCAATGAGGTAGCTGTGTGAGTAAGATTAGCGACCCCAGTGGCCGACACAAACACCGGGCCCATCTAGGAGTGGCACTGCAGTGTCACGCAGGATGTCCCTTCCAAAAAACCCTCCCCAAACAGCACATGACGCAAAGAAAAAAAGAGGCGCAATGAGGTAGCTGTGTGAGTAAGATTAGCGACCCTAGTGGCCGACACAAACACCGGGCCCATCTAGGAGTGGCACTGCAGTGTCACGCAGGATGGCCCTTCCAAAAAACCCTCCCCAAACAGCACATGACGCAAAGAAAAAAAGAGGCGCAATGAGGTAGCTGTGTGAGTAAGATTAGCGACCCTAGTGGCCGACACAAACACCGGGCCCATCTAGGAGTGGCACTGCAGTGTCACGCAGGATGGCCCTTCCAAAAAACCCTCCCCAAACAGCACATGACGCAAAGAAAAAAAGAGGCGCAATGAGGTAGCTGTGTGAGTAAGATTAGCGACCCTAGTGGCCGACACAAACACCGGGCCCATCTAGGAGTGGCACTGCAGTGTCACGCAGGATGGCCCTTCCAAAAAACCCTCCCCAAACAGCACATGACGCAAAGAAAAAAAGAGGCGCAATGAGGTAGCTGTGTGAGTAAGATTAGCGACCCTAGTGGCCGACACAAACACCGGGCCCATCTAGGAGTGGCACTGCAGTGTCACGTAGGATGTCCCTTCCAAAAAACCCTCCCCAAACAGCACATGACGCAAAGAAAAAAAGAGGCGCAATGAGGTAGCTGTGTGAGTAAGATTAGCGACCGTAGTGGCCGACACAAACACCGGGCCCATTTAGGAGTGGCACTGCAGTGTCACGTAGGATGTCCCTTCCAAAAAACCCTCCCCAAACAGCACATGACGCAAAGAAAAAGAGATAGTATACTCGTAACTAGTATGTATGTATAAAGAAAGAAAAAAAAACCACGGTTAGGTGGCATATACAATTATGGACGGGCTGCCGAGTGCCGACACAGAGGTAGCCACAGCCGTGAACTACCGCACTGTACTGTGTCTGCTGCTAATATAGACTGGTTGATAAAGAGATAGTATACTCGTAACTAGTATGTATGTATAAAGAAAGAAAAAAAAACCACGGTTAGGTGGTATATACAATTATGGACGGGCTGCCGAGTGCCGACACAGAGGTAGCCACAGCCGTGAACTACCGCACTGTACTGTGTCTGCTGCTAATATATAGACTGGTTGATAAAGAGATAGTATACTCGTAACTAGTATGTATGTATAAAGAAAGAAAAAAAAACCACGGTTAGGTGGTATATACAATTATGGACGGGCTGCCGAGTGCCGACACAGAGGTAGCCACAGCCGTGAACTACCGCACTGTACTGTGTCTGCTGCTAATATATAGACTGGTTGATAAAGAGATAGTATACTCGTAACTAGTATGTATGTATAAAGAAAGAAAAAAAAACCACGGTTAGGTGGTATATACAATTATGGACGGGCTGCCGAGTGCCGACACAGAGGTAGCCACAGCCGTGAACTACCGCACTGTACTGTGTCTGCTGCTAATATATAGACTGGTTGATAAAGAGATAGTATACTCGTAACTAGTATGTATGTATAAAGAAAGAAAAAAAAACCACGGTTAGGTGGTATATACAATTATGGACGGGCTGCCGAGTGCCGACACAGAGGTAGCCACAGCCGTGAACTACCGCACTGTACTGTGTCTGCTGCTAATATATAGACTGGTTGATAAAGAGATAGTATACTCGTAACTAGTATGTATGTATAAAGAAAGAAAAAAAAACCACGGTTAGGTGGTATATACAATTATGGACGGGCTGCCGAGTGCCGACACAGAGGTAGCCACAGCCGTGAACTACCGCACTGTACTGTGTCTGCTGCTAATATATAGACTGGTTGATAAAGAGATAGTATACTCGTAACTAGTATGTATGTATAAAGAAAGAAAAAAAAACCACGGTTAGGTGGTATATACAATTATGGACGGGCTGCCGAGTGCCGACACAGAGGTAGCCACAGCCGTGAACTACCGCACTGTACTGTGTCTGCTGCTAATATAGACTGGTTGATAAAGAGATAGTATACTACTAATATTATATACTGGTGGTCAGGTCACTGGTCACTAGTCACACTGGCAGTGGCACTCCTGCAGCAAAAGTGTGCACTGTTTAATTTTAATATAATATTATGTACTCCTGGCTCCTGCTATAACCTATAACTGGCACTGCAGTAGTGCTCCCCAGTCTCCCCCACAATTATAAGCTGTGTGAGCTGAGCAGTCAGACAGATATATAATATATATATAGATGATGCAGCACACTGGCCTGAGCCTGAGCAGTGCACACAGATATGGTATGTGACTGACTGAGTCACTGTGTGTATCGCTTTTTTCAGGCAGAGAACGGATATATTAAATAAACTGCACTGTGTGTCTGGTGGTCACTCACTATATAATATATTATGTACTCCTGGCTCCTGCTATAACCTATAACTGGCACTGCAGTAGTGCTCCCCAGTCTCCCCCACAATTATAAGCTGTGTGAGCTGAGCAGTCAGACAGATATATATAATATTATATATAGATAATAGATGATGCAGCACACTGGCCTGAGCCTGAGCAGTGCACACAGATATGGTATGTGACTGAGTCACTGTGTGCTGTGTATCGCTTTTTTCAGGCAGAGAACGGATTATAAATAAAAGTGGTGGTCACTGGTCACTATCAGCAAAACTCTGCACTGTACACTACTGAGTACTCCTAATGCTCCCCAAAATTAGTAAATCAAGTGTCTCTCTAATCTATTCTAATTCTAAACGGAGAGGACGCCAGCCACGTCCTCTCCCTATCAATCTCAATGCACGTGTGAAAATGGCGGCGACGCGCGGCTCCTTATATAGAATCCGAGTCTCGCGATAGAATCCGAGCCTCGCGAGAATCCGACAGCGTCATGATGACGTTCGGGCGCGCTCGGGTTAACCGAGCAAGGCGGGAAGATCCGAGTCGCTCGGACCCGTGAAAAAAAACATGAAGTTCTGGCGGGTTCGGATTCAGAGAAACCGAACCCGCTCATCTCTAAGTAATAACCCTTTCCTTAATGCAGTAGAGGAACCTTGACCACTACCTGTTGAAGATACAATTTTTGTATTGCATTCAACACTAACTCCCTCTCTGAGGGAGCCGCAGGTAGAGTCGATTTGAAAAACCGGCGAGGAGGCACCTCTTCGAATTCCAGCTTGTATCCCTGAGAAACAATTTCTATTACCCAGGAATCCACCTGTGAATTAACCCAGATGTGGCTGAAAAGTCGAAGACGTGCCCCCACTTGAGCGGACTCCCCCAGGGAAGCCCCAGCGTCATGCGGTGAATTTTGCAGAGGCAGGGGAGGACTTCTGTTCCTGGGAACTAGCTGTGTGCATCTTTTTTCCTCTGCCCTTACCTCTGGCAAGAAAGGATGATCCTCGTACTCTTTTGCTTTTATTCGAACGAAAGGACTGCATTTGATAATGAGGCGCTTTCTTAGGCTGTGAGGGAACATAAGGCAAAAAATTCTATTTACCTGCCATAGCTGTGGAGACGAGGTCCGAGAGGCCTTCTCCAAATAACTCCTCACCTTTGTAAGGCAAAGACTCCATATCCCTCTTTGAGTCGGCATCACCCGTCCACTGTCGGGTCCATAAGACTCGCCTAGCAGAAACAGACATAGGGGTATATTTACTAAGCTCCCGATTTTGACCGAGATGGTGTTTTTTCTTCAAAGTGTCATCTCGGGAATTTACTAAACTCAAATCACGGCAGTGATGAGGGCATTCGTATTTTTATTACGGCTGTGTAGTAAAAATACGAATGAATACACCATCGGTCAAACGCGGCTGTTTAGGTATTGAACACGGTCATTTACTAACCATTTGTATTTGAAATCTCTTGCGTGAAAATGCATGTGCGGACGTGTAAAAATACTAATCGTACAAAAAGCCTAAAAAAAAGTAGACCTGCTTTTGAGAAGCGTGTTTACATGTGTTGCCAATTCTACATTAGTCACACCTGACTTTTTGGACCTTTAAAAGGGGCCCCAACACATTTTTCACCACTCTCAATCTGAAATGGCTGCTACTGTGTGTAGTACTGCTGTCTTGTTTGCTGGGGGATACCTGACACTGCTCCATGAGGCTACAATAAACCCAGGCCAGGAAAATCAACATGGTCAGCAGGTTGTACATGTTCCGCATAGGCTGGCCATGGCTTGTTGTTTTAGTGGGCGTTTAAACCATAACAAATTTGCTGATGAACATGTTATACAGATGCTCCGACTAAATGTAATTAACATTTTCCCTCTGTATGACCTTGTCAAACTGAACCTAGACCCTGAGACAGCACGCTTTCGCTCTGTCTCAGGCCTGCACAAACTCCTGCCTGTGTGTTAGGGTCTCCTGCTCTGTGCTGCCACGTCGTCATGGCAACCGGGAGACAAGTGCTAGCGGAGTAACCTGAGCGTAGCTGATACTCCGGTTCGGGTCTTTTGCTGTGCAGTGGTTACAGGCTCTGTGCACGGCAGGGGATCCGGTGCTGGTTTTTGTGCTCACAGTCTGTGAGGTCTGAGTGGGGCGTGGACAGCACCTGCTATATAAACCCTCTTCTCAGGTTAGGCAGATGCTGCTGAATCTTTGTTGGTTAGTCAGTTCCTGAAAGCTAGCTAGTACTGTGTAAACTTTGTATTTGTTTGTTGCTTACTGCAAATAGGCCTTGGGATTTGGTATTACACTCTGCCAATCCAGACTTAGCAGTAAGACTGGAGTCAGTCGTTTAACCTGCTGGGGTTCTTTTGCTACTCTGTGAACCTAGCAAGTTTGCGGCTGTATTCTCAGACTTGCCTGCCAAAATCCTTTCTCACTGTGCAAGGTGTTCAGGTGTCAGTTTAGTGGCAGTAAGCTGAACCAGTGCACTGCAAGTGAGGACTAGGATTGTGGAGACTCTCCTTGTGTCTATTATTCCATCTCTGACCAAGGAGTTTACTGCCACACCCGTTGGTAACCCTTTAGGGTTTTGCTGTTGCCCTTAGCAACAGCATTTCGGGTTCTCTACGTATTAAATCACTACATCTCGCTTCTTTCCATCTGAGCATTCCTAATACTAGGGAGACACCCAGTTTCTTAGCCTTTGGGCTTCTCTGTTCACTTTGTGTTTATTTTGTTACCCTATCACCTTCTGTGTATGTAATGTCATATTCCCCAGTCTGTCTGTGAGTTCATTTGTTTTGCATCCCTCACCGTTCAGACACCAGTACATTCCTGCTGGCACTGGTGTGCATAACATATTCAGCAGCCTAATACTCCTGTTGAAATTTTGTGGGAATATGGAGCATACCCCTCAAAATACTTTGCAACAGGTGGTCGATCAGGTGCAGGTCCTGACTCGACAATTTAATGATTTGTCCATTAAAATGCACACCACGCAGGCCGCTGGCGGAGCTCCCGCAGCAGCAGTACCTTCAGGGGTTAAGGAGCCGAAAGTAAATCTCCCAGATCGTTTTTCTGGAGATCGCTCGCAGTTCTTTTGTTTCAAGGAGAGCTGCAAGCTATATTTCCAGCTTAGGCCTCAGTCTTCTGGGTTGGAGATTCAGCGGGTGGGCATAGTGATTTCCTTGCTACAAGGAGACCACAGGTCTGGGCATATGGGTTGCAGCCTGACTGTCCGTCGCTTAAACGTGTTGATGCTTTTTTTACGGCACTGGGCATGTTGTATGATGACCCTGACAAGACGGCCTCAGCCGAGGCTCAGATTTCGATCCTTAAGCAAGGGCGAAGGCCAGTTGAGGTTTATTGTACGGAGTTTCGGAGGTTGGCCCATGATACCCAGTGGAATGACCCAGCCCTGAGACACCAGTACCGAAGAGGTCTTTCTAACCAGTTAAAAGACCAACTGGTACAATATCCCTTGCCTGATAGCTTGGATCAGCTCATGCAGTTATCCATTCGGGTGGATAGACGGCTGAGAGAGCGCAGGCTTGAAAGGGAGACCGAGGTTTCCTTCTTTCCCAAGGGAACCTCAGACTCTGAGGAATTTTCCGAGGAGCCTATGCAGATTGGGGCTACCCGCCTCTCCTCGCGTGAGAAGACGCGGAGGAGACAGCAGGGGTTATGTTTGTACTGTGGGAATAAAGGTCATGTGGTAGTATCATGCCCAGAAAAGCCGGAAAACTTCAGGGCCTGAGGGTGATGGGAAATATCCTGTCAGGTCAGAAGTCGGAATTTCCCAAGAAGACTTTTATCATTCCGGTGACCTTGAAGATCCTCGGTCAAACTGTCAAGACTGAGGCCTTTGTGAACAGTGGGGCCGACGGGGTTTTTATGGACCGCCAATTCGCCCTGAAACACTCTGTTCCCTTAGTACCCTTGGCATCGGAAATTGAGATTTGTGGGTTAAACGGGGAACCATTATCCCACGGTAAAATTACCTCTTGCACTAGCCAGATTTCTTTGTTTATTGGAGCCACACACTCTGAAAAATTGTCCTTTTATGTGACTGTCTGTACTTTTGCCCCATTGGTGTTGGGGTTACCCTGGTTAAGGGCCCACAATCCTCAATTTGACTGGGTCTCTGGGGAGATTCTTAGTTGGGGTACTGATTGTTTCAGGAGTTGCTTGAGCCTTCCAATCAGGCTTTCGCAGCTAAGTTTGCCAGGATTGCCAGGATGTTATGCAGATTTTGCGGACGTGTTCTCCAAAAGAGTTGCAGAGGTACTACCTCCCCATCGCCCCTATGACTGTGCCATTGATTTGTTGCCGAATGCTAAGCTTCCCAAGAGCAGGTTGTACTCCCTGTCACGTCCTGAGACTCAGGCTATGGCAGAGTACATTCAGGAGAACTTGGCTAAGGGATTTATCAGACCTTCACAGTCTCCAGTTGGGTCGGGGTTCTTCTTCGTGGGTAAAAAGGACGGTTCGTTGCGACCCTGCATCGACTTCAGGGAATTGAACCGTATCACGATTAAAAACTCATACCCACTGCCTCTCATTTCGGTCTTGTTTGACCAGCTTCGTACTGCCACCATTTTTTCTAAGATTGACCTACGCGGTGCGTACAATCTAATCCGAATAAGAGAGGGGGATGAATGGAAGACTGCCTTTAATACCCACTCAGGGCATTATGAATATTTGGTGATGCCTTTTGGGCTCTGTAATGCCCCGACAGTCTTCCAGGACTTCATGAACAATGTGCTCAGGGAATATTTGGATAGATTCTTAGTTGTATACTTAGATGACATCCTAATCTTCTCCCATTCCCTGGAGGAACATCGGAAGCATGTACGCTTAGTCCTCCAGAAACTCAGAGACCACCGGCTTGAGGCGAAGCTGGAGAAGTGCGAATTTGAAGTTCAGCAAATCGCATTTCTGGGATATATTATCTCCCCAGAAGGTTTCCAAATGGAGGGTTCCAAGGTACAGGCAGTCCTGGATTGGGTGCAGCCCACTAGTTTGAAGGCGCTTCAGCGTTTTCTGGGCTTTGCAAATTTTTATAGACGATTTATCGCTGGATTTTCGTCTATAGTGGCGCCCTTGGTGGCACTCACTAAGAAAGGGGCGGATGTTGCTCACTGGTCTTGTGAGGCCAAAGCGGCTTTTGCCCGTCTCAAAAGGGCATTTGTCTCGGCCAAGGTGCTGCAACACCCAGATCCAGAGCGTCCTTTTGTGGTGGAGGTGGATGCCTCTGAGATGGGTATTGGGGCAGTGCTCTCTCAGATGGGGGTGTCTGATAATCGCCTTCATCCCTGTGCTTACTTTTCCCGTAAATTTTCGCCTGCCGAGATGAATTATGACGTGGGTAACCGGGAATTGTTGGCTATTAAGGATGCACTCGAGGAGTGGAGACACTGGCTTGAGGGGGCTAAGTTTGTGGTCTCAATTCTCACCGACCATAAGAATTTGGCATATTTAGAGTCAGCGAAGCGCCTCAATGCCAGGCAGGCACGATGGGCTTTGTTTTTTGCTCGCTTTAATTTTTTGATAACATATCGCCCTGGGTCAAAAAACATCAAGGCTGATGCGCTCTCGCAGAGTTTTGCTCCAATCCAGGAGACCACCGAGGAGCCATTGCCCATTGTGTCCCCATCATGTATTAAAGTGGGCATTACCCAGGACCTCTTGTCATTAGTCCTTAGAGCACAGGAGCAGGCTCCTCCAGACCTTCCGGTAGGTCTTTTGTTTGTGCCTCCTAGGTTAAGACAGCGAGTGTTCCTGGAATTCCATGCCAAGAAGTCGGCAGGTCACCCGGGTATTGCCAGAACTCGGGAGTTGCTATCTAGGGCGGTGTGGTGGCCCTCGGTGGCTAGGGATGTGGATCAGTGGGTTCGGGCATGTGACATCTGTGCCCGAAATAAAACTCCTAGAGGGGTTCCTGTCGGCCCATTACATCCACTCTATATTCCGTCTAAGCCATGGATCCACATTTCCATGGATTTTGTGGTGGTCTTGCCCAAATCCTCGGGGATGACAGCCATTTGGGTTGTCGTTGACAGGTTTTCGAAGATGGCGCATTTCGTTCCACTGGTTGGGTTGCCATCGGCTAGACGCCTGTCTGAGTTATTTATGCAGCATGTTGTGCGCCTCCACGGGTTGCCACTTGATGTGGTCTCTGACCGTGGATCCCAGTTTGTGGCCAAATTCTGGAGGGCATTTTGTTCTGATCTCCAGATTTCTGTGAGCTTGTCGTCAGGCTACCATCCACAGTCTAATGGGCAGACTGAGAGGGTGAACCAGTCCTTGGAGCAGTTCCTCAGGTGTTATGTCTCCAAGTGTCATACTGACTGGGTTGCTCATCTGTCCATGGCGGAGTTTACCTATAACAACGCGGCTCACTCTGCTACAGGGATCTCTCCCTTCCTTTGTGTGTATGGGCATCATCCTAAGGCCAATTCTTTTGACCCCCTGGATTCCACGCCTGGTGGTTCCTCTGTTGTTTCGGTCCTTAGGGGTATTTGGAGGAAAGTGAAGAAAGCCCTTGTGTCTGTGTCATTAGTGACCAAAAGGGTTTTTGATAAGCGGAGAAGACCCTGCAGCTTCAAATTAGGAGACTTCGTCTGGTTGTCCACCAAGAATTTGAAGTTGAGACAGCCATCTCATAAGTTAGGCCCCCGGTTCATCGGCCCTTATAAGATCACCAGGGTTATCAATCCGGTGGCATTTCAGTTAGATCTGTCCCGTTCATTGGGTATCAATAAAACATTTCATTGTTCCCTTTTAAAACTGGCGGTTAGTAATCCTTCTTCCAGTGGAAGACCTTCTCCTCTTCTGATACGGGGTCAGAGGGAGTTTGTGGTTGAAAGGGTTCTTGACTCCAAGATGGTTCGGGGTCGGCTGTCATTTTTGGTGCACTGGAAGGGGTATGGCCCGGAGGAGCGGTCGTGGGTGCGCAGTTGTGATCTTCATGCCCCCAGACTGATACGCTCTTTCTTCTCGCAGTTCCCCGATAAACCCGGTGGTAGGGGTTCTTTGACCCCTCGTCAGAGGGGGGGTACTGTTAGGATCTCCTGCTCTGTGCTGCCACGTCGCCATGGCAACCGGGAGGCAAGTGTTAGCGAAGTAACCTGAGCGCAGCTGATACTCCGGTCCGGGTTTTTACTGTGTAGTGGTTACAGGCTCTGTGCACGGCAGGGAATCCGGCGCTGGTTTTGTGCTCACAGTCTGTGAGGTCTGAGTGGGGCATGGACAGCACTTGCTATATAAACCATCCTCTCAGGCTAGGCAAATGCTGCTGAATCTTTGTTTGTTAGTCAGTTTCAGAGAGTTAGCTAGTACTGTGTGACTTTGTATTTACTTGTTGCTTACTGCGAATAGGCCTTGGGATTCGGTACTTCATTCTGCCAATCCGGACCTAGCAGTAAGACTGGAGTCAGTTGTTTGACCTGCTGGGGTTCTTTTGCTATTCTGTGAACCCAGCAGGTTTGCGGCTGTACTCTCAGACCTGCTTGCTTAATCCTCCCTCACTGTGCAGGGCGTCCAGGTGTCAGTTTAGTGGCAGTAAGCTGAACCTGTGCCCTGCAAGTGGGGGTTAGGATTGTGGATACTCTCCTTGTGTCTATATTTCTATCTCTGACCAAGGAGTTTATTCCCACACCCGTTGGTAACCCTTTGGGGTTTTTTCTGTTGCTCTTAGCAACATCATTTCAAGTGCTCCACATGTTAAATCACTACACCTCGCTTCATTGTCCGCTCTATTCCATCTGAGCATTCCTGACACTAGGGAGACACCCAATTCCTGAGCCTTTGGGCTTCTCCGTTCACTTTGTGTTTATTAGTTATTCCATCACATCCTGTGTATGTTATGTTATACTGTCTGTGAGTTCGTTTGCTTCGCTTCCCTCTCTGTTCATACATCGGTATACTCCTGTAAGCACTAGTGTGCGTAACACATATATTGTACTCCTGAGGGTGTCTTCTTAGATATACCCGAGAATCACGTTCAGGAAGTGCAGGATATGTTAGACACACCACAAAGGTTAATGTCACACTCTGCTGTTATAGACAGATGTCCATCCAAGGTAGAGGAAATGATCTCCCAGATACCAGAATCCCTCTGGACCAAAGATGGACAAGACACTGGATTGATGGCAAATGTAGCTCCTGTAGTTGTGCAAGTAAAAGATGGTAGGATAGCACCAAAAATCCCACAGTATCCTCTGAAGCCAGAGGTAGAATTAGGAGTGTAGCCAGTCATAGAGCGCTTGCTACAACAGGGCATCCTAGTTAGGACGTCCAGCACTGCCAATAGTCCCATCTTCCCTGTGAAAAAGAGTGGGGGGAGGGGTTACAGGCTAGTGCAGGATCTAAGGGGGATAAACAAGATAGTTGAGAGCCAATTCCCCGTAGTGCCAAATCCAGCTGTCATCCGCATGCAAATTCCCCCTACTGCGAAATTTTTCACTGTCATTGACCTCTGTTCTGCTTTCTTTTCGGTCCCTCTGCACCCTGACAGCCAATATTTGTTTGCATTTAGATACAGGGGAGTACAGTACACCTGGACTCGCCTACCCCAAGGTTTCATTGACAGCCCAAGTATTTTCTCCCAGGCTTTGCATGACTGTTTACAATCCTTTCAACCTGAGAGCGGATCAGTATTAATACAGTATGTAGATGACTTACTGCTGTGTTCAGATTCACTCGAGTCGTCAGCTTCTGTTTCACCTTTCTAATACAGGACATAAGGTTTCAAAGGATAAGTTACAGTTGTGCCAGACCAAGGTAAAATATTTGGGACATTGATTGACACAAGGACTTAGACACCTCACCGCTGATAGAATACAGGCGATTCGCGACATGACTCTGCCACAAACCCAGCAGCAGATCCGCACTTTCCTTGGAATGTGTGGGTACTGCCGAAACTGGATCCCAGGGTTCTCCATACTGGCTTTACCTTTGCAGGAAATGGTCTCCTCGAACAAACCAGATCGGATCTCTCACACAGATGAGTCCGAACTGGCATTTGAGAGACTTAAACAATGCCTATCACAGGCACCTGCATTAGGCATGCCAGATTATGGGAAACATTTTGAGTTGTACGGTACGGAAAGTGCTGGGTGTGCGGCAGGTGTCCTAACCCAGAGACATGGTGATGCCAGCAGGCCGGTAGCTTACTACAGTGCACAGTTGGACACCGTAGCACGGTCTCTCCCCACATGCTTGCGAAGTGTTGCAGCGATAGCTTTGCTAGTGAGTAAAAGCGAAGATGTAGTGTTAGGACACAACCTGACAATCCATACACCTCATGCAGTATCAGCCTTACTGAACTCTGCCCAAACCAGACATGTCTCATCAGCATGGTTTACAAGGTGGAAATTAGCACTAATGGCCCCTGTAAACATCACCATAAAGAGATGCAGCGCACTAAATCCTGCAACTTATCTCCCAGGTGTGCCTGGACAGGCACAAAGGGTAGAGGATGAGAATGATGGTGAAGGAGGATTTAGTATAGACACTGACACACATGATTGTATGGAATATCTGAACCAAACTTTCACTGCAAGACCCAACATTAGTGACAACCCACTGGAAGGCATAAATTTTACTTTTTACACTGACGGTAGTTGCCACAGACAGATGGACTCGGGAAACTTGTGTACTGGATACGCAGTCGTAGATGACAGAGGTATCATAGAAGCTGAACCCCTGGGCCCACCGCACTCAGCACAAGTTGCTGAGCTGGTTGCCCTAACCAGAGCGTGTGAATTGGCTAAGGGTAAGTCAGCCAATATATACACAGTTTATAGGTATGCCTTTGGAGTAGTGCATGATTTCGGGGCCCTATGGCACCTCAGAAATTTCATGACGGCAGCCGGCACACCTGTAGCGCATGCATCCCATATAAAAAGGCTTCTAACAGCGATACAGGAACCTGACAGAGTGGCTGTTATCAAGTGCAAAGCCCACACTTAATGTCAAGACCCAGTGTAACTTGGTAACAGCCGGGCAGACGAAGCTGCTAAATCAGCAGCCAGCACCCCCATACAGACAGATATCACACAACTGATGGTATTCAATACCGTCAACACACAAAAATTAAGTGAAATGCAAAATTTGTGTTCACAGGAAAAGGCAGCCTGGAGGTCAAATGGATATGGCCAGGAGTCCTCAGGACTCTGGACAGATGGACAGGGTAAGCCAGTAGCCCCCAGAGCATATCTTCCAAGCTTAGCTGAGGCGGCACACGGTCTGACTCATCTGGGCAAAGAGGGTATGTGTAAGCTGGTGAGAGCCTACTGGTGTGCGCCAGGATTCTCTTCTCATGCGGGTAAGAGAGCAATGACATGTCTTATTTGCTTCAGGAAGAATATTGGAAAGTCAATACCAACAGAACCATCCCATATCCCGCCGACAGACGGCCCTTTTCAGGTAATACAAATTGATTTCATACAGTTACCACCCTGCAGAAATTTAAAATATGTGTTAGTTTGTATTGATGTGTTTTCCAATTGGGTAGAAGCGTTCCCCGCTGCCACAAATACTGCTACATTTACTGCAAAGAAAATAGTGCAGGAATTTGTGTGCAGATATGGTATCCCTAGGATAATTGAAAGCGATAGGGGTACCCATTTTACAGGTGAAGTCTTTCAGGTTATGTGCAAACTGATGGGAATTAATAGTAAGCTGCATACTCCGTACCGCCCACAGGCGAGTGCGAAGGTGGAAAGAGTAAACAGCACTATTAAGAACAAGCTGAGCAAAGTGATGGCTGAAACTGGATTGTTATGGCCAGAAGCTTTGCCACTTGTATTGTACAGCATCAGAACCACTCCCAGGTCCCCCCTTAACCTATCACCCTTTGAGATTCTTTTTGGTCGACAACCCCATGTAATGATTGACCCCCAGGATGATTTGAAATGCAATAATGAGGTGACTGTAAAATATATGGTTAAGATGAGCCAGCAGCTGAGGAATCAAAACAGAAATCTAAAGCTGGTGATTCCTGACCTACCAAACAGTAATTGTCATGACATTGAACCTGGGGATTATGTAATGATTCGAAATTTTCTACACTCAGGTTGCCTCATTGACAGGTGGGAAGGACCGTACCAAGTCTTACTAACCAGCACGACAGCATTAAAGGTTGCCGAGAGAGAGACTTGGGTCCACTCGTCCCACTGTAAGAAGGTCGCTGACCCAGAGAGAGCCGGTGACAAAGAGCAGAGTGTAGAGGAAATCGTATCACTGGAGTGCCTGTTCCGGGAAGGTTGAGAGGCAGGACTGTTGTCACGGCACCTGAGCACGGAGAACTACAAGACCAGAGGCGGTTGTCGCACCAAATTTTTTTCCTTTTTATTATTTTCTCCATCTCCCATTACCCTCCTTTCCCCCCTTTCTTGCTCCTTTTTCTCTCCCCATAACAAGATGGACTTACCCCAAGAGACTGCATTCCGGGTTTTCCTGTTGACCCTGTTGTTGACCAGAGCAGTCTGTTTCGGTGAGAGTACCAGAGAGGTCGAGAAAGGGTCTGGAATGGGTTCTGATGGCAAGGACGAATTTGTAGAATTCCAAGAGCAACACATCCACCGAGCAAAGGCGAGTATCAGAAAACGATCTGGTAGTCAAGAAACTAGGAGGCACTGTGAAGGGTTATTGGCTGAGGAAAATTGTATTTGTAGAAACTGTGAAAATATAGTTGAGGACAAGTGCATCCAGAGATGTCAGTCCAGCCTTAATATCAACATGGACCGTCATCCATTGAGTGACTACCACTCATTAGTGGGTAAGGTTTTAAACCAAACAGAATGCTGGGTGTGCTTACAAGTACCTCAAGGTCAAAGCAAGTCAGGACTAGTACCGTATCCTTTAACAATAGATGAGGTACTTGAATTACGGGGTGGGAGACCGGTGGACAAGAAATTTAATATTTCTAGGCCCCCTAGTTTGAAGCTCCACCAATATCATGTGGATAGATCCTTAGTATGTTTCAACATTTCCAATTCCCGAAAGCCGGGAAATTGGGAAGTGTCATGGAATAACCAGACCATGGCATTTTCACACAGAGCTGACAGAATGCCCGTAGACTCTTATACGCCAAATAGCCGACGGTGGAAGTTATTTTCGGTATAGGTATACTCTAGGAAGTAGGACCATGCGGGTTGGAGAAGTATCACCAGGGTACTGTGCGCATATCATACAGCCTGATACATGTACTGAACAGATGAGAGAGTTAGGGATAGGATTTTTCACTTGGAAGGTTTGCAATATGGTAATGTCATATTCTGTCCCATATGTTCTCCCCGATGATGCATATTTCATATGCGGGAGGAAGGCGTATAAGTGGCTTGCCCCAAACTCAGAGGGATTGAGTTACATTGGAAGAGTGTTGCCAGAAGTAATGACCATAACCCATAATAAGATGAAAGAAGTTCACCGCAATGCTCAAGCTCCTTACACTCATACTCACTATGAACACATCGATAAGAGACACCTCATAGATAGGACAGAGCACGCAGCCTCTGATTTGATCCACGAATCCACCGGGATTCAATTCCTACTCGCGTTAGACATCACCCATACCGCCAGAGGAATTATAAATTATAGGTATATCCATGCGCTAGCGAACCTGATAGATAATATCACCGAGATGTATGATGACACCTTCAGGTATACAGGGAGGGAGTTGTAAGCTTACAAAACGGAACTGATCCAGCACAGGATGGTCCTCAATTATATCACAGCGGTGACAGGCGGGTACTGTGTCACTTTGGCAACTCAGTATGGTGTGAAGTGCTGCACATACATTACAAACAGCACTGATGACCCAACCGAGGTCATAGATCAAAAGATGGACGATATCTTGCAGTTGAAATGGGAGTTCCGGAGGAGACACAACCTTACCCTTACTGCTGTGAGTAATGAACTAACCGGCTGCGTCTCATGGTTTAACCCACGCAATTGGTTCTCAGGTTTAATAGAATGGGCTCAAAATGCTATCGTGAGTGTAGGAAAGTTTCTCCTTTGTATCCTGGGAGTTGTCATAATGATTGGTTTGATATTTAGGTGTGTTCGAATTTTAATGCGGTGCAAGCGCAGTACCAAAGTGATGAGTTTGAGGAGCGGGGGCATTGTTACAGCAACTGATTTAATTTATGACCCATCAATAGAGACAATGTTGTGATAAGACGTGATTCCACGGTCCGTTTCTTTCACCTGTTTCTCCTTTGTTTTCCCTCAGCAAAAATACACCCATCCGGAGAAGACTTCAATCAACACCCAAGAATGATTACGCAAATGTTATGTGAATGTACTTTTGATATGTTTCTTATCTTCATCTCTACAACCTTCAGGTAGTGACACACATAGTAGACAGGTGATATCCACATATTAGCATTCACATGTGTTCCCCCTCCATGTATCATCAACTAAATGTGCACCCCATTTGTTGGAACAAGAAGCCGAAAAGAGCTCGGTAGTGTTTGTTGGCCCACTTACAGACCCTTAATACGGGATGAGAAGGATTTAATGTATACTTCGCAATACCTCGAAGCTTATCTAGAACATATACGGCACGATGATACATGCCCCTCAGACATGGATTTCATACATACATGCTTTTACTATCCCACTAGGTCATGCATTTCCCGCCTACACCTCTCCTCCTACCATCCAACCATCTATGGATAATGTATTGTATATTTTTATCCAATCATCTGTAGATATTGTATTGTATATTTTTCTGTTCAATGTTTAGATAGTGGCAGTTATTGTTGACTGCCAAAGGGTGGACTGTCAAAGTCGAAAAATATTGTAATGCATATACCCTGTACTAACCCCATGCACATGCCCGCCGTGTCCGCCGTGCGTGCACATATCCGCAATTTGCGTAGGATCGCTCCTGCGATCATGCGCGTGGTATGGGTATTTACGGCGGAGTTTGTGAGCGCGTAGACGGTTATTAGAACATTACATATTTAACCCAAATATTGTACATTTTAGATATAACTCCCTTGCACCACATCAGCGAGTATCAATAGTTTAAACAGTTCCAGGACTAAGGGATTCGCCTTTGCATGATAGGAAGGGTCAGATAAAGGTTAGAAGGTGATGTCTAGTATCCAGCTGTAGGGTATTTTAAGGGTAACATTCCGGTGTTGGTTAGAGAAAGATCGCATGTTCCTGCGTATAATTATGTGCAAAAGTAGAATATAGATATTAACTGTATTTACTGTATATTATGTATGCGGCGGGAATCCAGTGGATACCACCCACCAGAGCAGTTGGGGAAAGACATCGCCCATCTTTTCAAATCAACCTATGACCTCTCCTGTAATGAAAAGACACATCTCAGTGTCCAATGGACAATGAGATTACAGTGACCATTGTACAGGTTGAGTATCCCTTATCCAAAATGCTTGGGACCAGAGGTATATTGGATATCGGATTTTTCCGTATTTTGGAATAATTACATACCATACTGAGATATCATGGCGATGGGACCTAAATCAAAGCACAGACTGCATTTATGTTTCATATACACATTATACACACAGCCTGAAGTTCATTTTAGCCAATATTTTTCATACATTTGTGCATTACACAATGTGTGTGTACATGCACACAATTCATTTATGTTTCATATACACCTTATACACACAGCCTGTAGGTCATTTAATACAATATTTTTTATAACATTGTGTATTAAACAAAGTTTGTGTACATTGAGCCATCAAAAAACAAATGTTTCACTATCTCACTCTCACTCAAAAAAGTCCATAATTCGGAATATTCCGTATTTCGGAATATTTGGATATGGGATACTCAACCTGTATTGTGTATGTAAGTTGTGTATAAAAAGCCCATTGCTGCCTGGCCGGTCAGAAGACTCTGAACGCTTTCTACCTGACAAGCGGAGGACCGGCCGGGTTGCACTTGCGAACATTCTCACGTATGTACATTCTCTGTAGCCATTACTCTGTTTTAGATTTATCTTGTCAGCCTGTAGTGTATGATTTGTACTGTTTACCTTTTGAAATAATCCACGGTGGCCTTAGAACCCTATGGTTTCAACTACAAATCGGTGTTGTGTCCTCACTTTCCTGCAAGGGTTTAAAGTGTATTTTAACTGTATAAGGTTTATAAGTATTGATAAGGTGTACGCACTGCGGGTACTTTATACCGTCAGCGCTACTTAAGGTTTAAGGTATAACATCGTTGCAGTACTTTGCTGCTAAGGGTTTAAAGTGTAATCATAACATTGCATTGTATCATTAACAAGGTTTAAAGGTTATCAATTGTGTGTGCGCACGCTGTGCGTACTCTGTACACTCAGCGTGGCGTGTGCACGCCAAGTACGTACCACGTGCGGGACTCTGTACGCAAATAGCGTACAAAGTGCGTAGCACGTGTATTTAGTCTAGCGGCCATAGCGGCTCCACGGTAAAAGTGTATCTAGAGGTATAGCTTTATGGTTTAAGATAATATCAACATTATCAATGTATATATGGAGGAAGTGTATGTGTGGGTGGAGATATATATATATATATATATATATAGAGGCAGAGTGTAGCTGTATGTATGTAGGCAGTGTATGGATGTATATATGTGCGTATGTATGTATGGAGGCAGTGTATGGTTGGATGTGTACATGTACGGAGGCAGTGTATGGATGTATATATGTACGTATGAACGGAGGCAGTGTATGGATGTATGGATGGATGTGTGTATGTACGGAGGCAGTGTATGGATGTATGTATGGATGTGTATATGTACGTATGTACGGAGGCAGTGTATGGATGTGTATATGTATGCATGTACGGAGGCAGTGTATGTACGTACGTATGTATGGAGGCAGTGTATGTATGGAGGCAGTGTATGTATGTATGGATGTATATATGTACGTATGTACGTACGGAGGCAGTGTATGGATGTGTATATGTACGCGTGTACGGAGGCAGCGTATGGATGTGTATATGTACGTATGTACGGAGGCAGCGTATGGATGTGTATATGTACGTATGTACGGAGGCAGCGTATGGATGTGTATATGTACGTATGTACGGAGGCAGTGTATGGATGTGTATATGTACGTATGTACGGAGGCAGTGTATGGATGTGTATATGTACGTATGTACGGAGGCAGTGTATGGATGTATGGAGGCAGTGTATGGATGTATGTATGGATGTGTATATGTACGCATGTACGGAGGCAGTGTATGGATGTATGTATGTATGGAGACAGTGTATGTATGTATGTATGTATGGATGTATATATGTATGTATGTATGGAGGCAGTGTATGGCTGTATATATGTATATATGTATGGAGGCAGTGTATTGATGTATGTTTGTATGTATGTATGAGAGAGGCAGTGTATGGATGTACATACTGTATGCATGTATGAAAGCATCAGTGTATGGCTGTATCTATGTATGAAAGGGGCAGTGTATGGCTGTATATATTTATGAAAGGGGCAGTGTATGGCTGCATCTATGTATGAAAGGGGCAGTGTATAGATGTATATATGTATGAAAGGGGCAGTGTATGGATGTATATATGCATGTATGTATGTATGAGAGAGGCAGTGTATAACTCCAAATGGGGTAATAAATTGGATTTCCATTGATAATTTTTGTGTGATTTTGTTGTCAGCACATTCAACTATGTAAAGGACAAAGTATTTAATAAGAATATTTCATTCATTCAGATCTAGGATGTGTTATTTTAGTGTTTCCTTCCTTTTTTTGAGTAAAATATATATATATATATATATATATATATATATATATATAAGAAATATTAAACTCCATCAACATAAACACAAGTATATTACATGCCAATTAAATAAAGATAAGGGTATTAAACAACACAACAATCCTTTTCTCCAAAGGTGGTAATCTAAAATTAAAGAAAGATTTCCCAAGAGATGATATTCTCAAACCACATGCAGTTCCAAAATATTGCAAGAGGTGATATTCTCAAACTGCAGGACGTCCTAAGAGTTCCCTAGACATGATATTCTCAAACTGCAGGGCATTCCAAGTGTTCCCAAGAGATGGTATTCTCAAAACCAGAGGAACTTTTAAGAGCTTCCAAGAGATGACACTTGGCATTTCTTCCGATTTGAGACTACTATCTTTGGTTAGAAAGATTGTTGGCATTTCATACGCCATGTTCCAGTATTTGATTATCCCAAGATTTTTTTGTGTGCACATGAATGTGTTGCTTTGTTTTCTAATAAAAAGAAAGTGATAGCCTGATTTTTCAACATTATTATATTATATTGTTATGTTGAATTCAATATGTCTCTAACCATAGAAATAATCAATGCAGTCCACAGTTTGTTTCCATGGTTACTAAATTGTAAAGAAAATCAGCTATTCCCAACTTGCTCAAATGGTAGCAGTGGAGTTTTCAACAGGTGATTTAAGATAGAAGTTTTATATTGGAACATAAAATAATAACTGCAAATTGCAGCACTGAGGAGTTCAGGCAAAAACACAACAGTAAATTAATAATATTTCCACAAGAGAGATGTGATTAAAAATACTATTTTATTAAAAAAAAAAAGATTTTAACAGACAATAGTAGAAATGAGTGTCAAAATAATACACAGATACTTTTGCATGGAAATTTTATTTAAATCAGTTATGGTTAATTGTAGTAGCCAGCATACTGATTTGGATGATACAACATTGGATTTTGCAATAAATCACCTTCAGACATCCCCTTTTGAGTAGTAGCAATATAACAAGGCATGGACGTAACTGGAGTGAGTGCATATGGTGCTTTAGGTCACCCAGGACCCAGGGTGTTAAGTTCCTAAATCGGGACTGTCCAGAATGGACCAATATCTCAACTCAAACTAGAATTCCTGCATTAGGAAGTATCCCCTTCAAGTAGGATCTGGTTGGTTCCTGTCCATCATCCCATGCCTTTATACTCACTGTAAACTGCAATCTTCTCAGCCCTGGGAGCTCTAAAGATATGGAGATGCTGTATAAGATTAAAAAGCTGACAACAGGGAGGGAGCACTTGAGATGTCGTCATTGCAAATAAGGTGAGATAAGAGAAGATGTCAATGGAATTGTATTATCTCTTACCAGACTTATATGCAGTATAAGGCTGCCTAATGGGGGTGACCAGAGCCGTAAATACGTGTGTGACAGGTGTGCCTGGCACACAGCGCAGTCGCCCTGAGGGTGCACGGCCAGCAACTATGCCAGTGGCTTGTAATGAGTCAAATTGACTCATTACAAGCCGCCTGTGCTGTTTTCGCCGCCGGAGAAGAGGAGAGGAGCAGCGTCAGGGGAGGACCCAGAGGAGGAGGTGGAGGGAGGGAGACTGGAGCCACAGCAGCGCTATGTAATTGGTAGAGACGCTGCTGCAGCAGTCCCTCTCCTTCCACATTGGCTGGCCAGCGCTGCTGTGAATGCTGGGTTGCGCTTCCCTCATCCCAGCATGCAGCCAATGCGGAAGGAGAGGGACAGCTGCAGCAGCGCATCTACCAATTACATAGCGCTGCTGCAGCTCCAGTCCCCCACCCTCCTCCTCCTTCTCCCCTGCCCGGGATCTGCCAGCATCGAGGAGCCTGACTGCCTGAGCCAGTGGGGAGAGATGGTAATTATCTATCTATCTGTCTCTCTCTCTCTCTCTCTATTCTGTCTGCCGTAATGTGTTAAAAGAGGGACGCTGTCTGCCGTAATGTGTAAAAAGGGGGACGCTGGCTGCCGTAATGTGTAAAAAGGGGGACTGTCTGCCGTAATGTGTAAAAGGGGCTCTACCTGGTGTAGTGGCACTACTGTGCGGCGTAATTTGAATAATGGAGACTACTGTGCACCGTAGTATGAATTGGTATTATTTTGTGGCCACACCCCTTCCCCATGAAGCCACGCCCCTACATTTTTTGCATGTGCCTACGGCGCGCACTGCCCATATTTTACATAAGTAGGAGGCGCCAGTGCCGTTTCTTGCACACAGCGCTAAAATGCCTAGTTACGGCAATGAGGGTGACATTCCATTTTCAGTGAGTAGTGTTTGTAATAGATGTTATAATGTGTGTGCGTGTGTGTGCGTGTGTGCGTGTGCGTGTGCGTGTGCGTGTGTGTGTGTGTGTGTGTGTGTGTGTGTGTGTGTGCTATAATGTACTGGTGCAAATTAATGTGGCATAAAATTAACTAGGGCACCCCAATAGGGAATAAAATGAATAACTGCTGTGAACAGAGGTGTCTTCAAAATTTTGCTATGGGGGTGTGTGACTTGGCTGGCTGCTGGAGTGGTTGTGCTGCAGAAGAGCTCCTGCAAAATTTCTTTATTAAAGGGCTTTTTAGCCTAATATAATACAGTTAGGCCCTTACTTTTTACCCCTCTGGCTTGACACAAGTGCCCTGAACTGGTAACCCTAGGTTGCGGAGCCGGGTTATTCCGGTCCCTGTGAGTTGCAGCCTGTTTACTAGCATCGAGCCGGGGACTCAAGTAGCCTCCTACCTGCTGGACCTCTGTAAAGACCGTGGCCGGAGCGGGGACCCCTCTCCTGTTCTCGCTGGGACACCCTCCTATCCCGTAGTACAGAGTCCGGGACCCATTGCTGTGTTACAGTGTGGAGACGTAGCTGCATTGATGACCGCTCTACAGCGCTGAGACGCTGGGGAGATCCTGCACCTTCCATCCGCGAGGGACCCCCATGGCCTTCCTCTCCTCCCTTGACGGCACTGTACGGAGTGCTCGGCCCGGCCCTGTGTTACAGTGAGGAGACGCGGCTGCACTGATGACCGCTCTGCAGCGCTGAGATGCCAGGGAGATCCTGCACCTTCCGGCCGCGACAAACCCCCGTGGCCTTCCTCTCCTCCCTTGACGGCACTGCACCGAGTACTCGGCCCGGCCCTGTGGTACAGGTAAACGGTAGCTGACATTAACGGGAGGCCCACTGCTAGACCTGTACAGTGCACCCCTAGACATAAAGACAGGTGCGCAGGACACATACCCTGCAGCCGGCTTATTTGACTGGTGGTACTACCCTCCCTCTGCACCTCAGCAAACGGCGGGTGGCGGCCTAAAAGCGGGTGCGCAGGGTCCATCACATCAGCACAGGTGCCCTGCTAATAGCTACAAGGGAGTTGCTCCAGTCACTCTCATAATCCCTCAAGTGCCTCATTGTCTGTGTCTGTCACAGGAGTCGGACGCAGCATTTACTACTGGACTCCATTATACTGCCATGACGCTGCTGGCTTTTGGGTTTGCCCACTGGGCTCTACACTGGCCCACCCCTTGGTAGAGGATTAGTCCACTTATGAATATGGGACGTTAATGTGCGGCTGATTGTATCTTAACACTCAACACTGACCTTCTGTCCAGTGTCCACCGCAATGCCTCTTTGTTAACGTGCTCTCTGCCCTATCATACTTCCCCCGTTTGTTACTGGAACTATTACATTGTGGGGTACGCCCCAACCTGATATGTTCTGAAACTATTCCTTCTTGTTCACCCAGAATCTCTGCTGCCCCAATTGTTTACTCCGTCTTTATTGACTTGCCTCACTGTGTCCAAAAATAACAAATGGGGTAAACAAAAAAATTCCAAACAGGGTATCATGCAACACCTTTCCAGAACATCACCCCTCTGACTCATCAACTGCTTCCCCAGTGGAATCTCTTGGTGCAGATGTCTTGCCTGGTGATTCTTTTGCAACTAAAAATGACATTCAGGCCATGATGGCGGATTTGAATAAAACCCTCACCTCCAATTTCCAGCAACTGTTTGCTGATCTACGAAGTGATTTGGCTTCTCTTTCCAGCCGCACAACTGCAATGGAATCAAAAGTGGAGTCTAACTCTAGAGGTCTGCTTGAATTCTCTCAGGACATTAATTATCTTTACCGAGAAGTGGAATTTCTCCGTGATAAAACTGAAGATCTCGAAAATAGAGAAAGGAGATGTGATCTTCGCATTCGGAATGTCCGGGAAACTGTTGCCCCTCATGACCTGGAACCTAATCTTCTTTGTTTATTCCAGATGCTTGTACCTTCTCTCAAAGATCATCCATGTTATATTGAACAGGCACACAGGGCCTTCCGGCCAAAGCCCAGAGATGGTGACCCACCCAGAGATGTGGTGATGAAATTCTTATCCTTCAAAACCAAGGAACAGGTATATGCCTCTAGCAGAGCACTGTCACGCATACTCTTTGAAGGATCACATCTACAGATCTTTCAGGATTTGGCTCCCTCCACCATCATTAAATGCAGGGAACTGCGAGATACTACGACGATTCTCCGAGATAATGGATACAAGTACAAGTGGGGATTCCAGTTTTGCCTCATAGTCGATGTAAATGGCCTCGCGGTGTTGGTAAAGGATCCTAAGGAAGGGAAATACTTAATCCATAGACTTCAGCTGTTGGTGTCTGGGGTCGGTCCTCCCTCTGGTGGTCCGTCTAGACGTGGACTATGGACTTCATCTAGGTGATCGGAGGTTCGATGACCCATTTCTGATGATCTCCCGACCGGTATATGTTGCACCCGGTACGGGGTGATTTTGGACTATTTGCTACCACCCGAGTTTACAGTTATTATTGATATTTTGCTTGTCGCATTAGCGGACTCCCTCAACCGGGGTGCATGATACTGACGGGAGACGGTAATGTATGTTTTCCTTGCGTTAAGTTGTTCTGTTATGTTACAATGTTTGCCTACATTGTATAATTGTTGTTACAGATTTAATTCTATATAACGTCACTACTGTTTACTTACTCGTAGATGTTTTTTTATGAGATTTCTGTTTTTTGGTTCCAGGTGGACGGTCTCCAGTTCATCCTCTGCAACCCCCCATATACTTGGGACTTTTTGAGAGCTTCCCTGCAACCTTTGTTTTCTATTTTATAGTAATATTAATGTAGTCCTCCCAACACCTGGGTCCCCCCTAGGTTTGCTTTTTGCTGAAGCATACCTTACTCCCTTTCCCCGTGGGACCCGGCCTCTGTGAACACGCCTCTCCTTTGTGAGGTGTTATTTAGTTTGCAAACACTTTTTTTTTTCTCCCCCTCCCTCATTTCTCTTTTCTAGTCTACTACCACCCTCATCTCCATTACTGCTCTTTTTCTAATTCTCTGAGTGGTTCCCTATAAGTCTTGTGCATACCTGGGCGAATAGGTACACCATCCAACACCACGCCTCTCAATGTTCTTTCTATGAACGTTAAGGGCTTGAACTCCCCAGCCAAGCGTTCCCTCCTCTACAAAACACTCAATACTCGTCATGGGGATATTGTGTCCCTTCAAGAAACCCATTTTAAGAAGGGTTCTCACCCATCGCTAATATCTAGATGATTTCCCACAGTTATGTATTCTTCCCACGCCTCCAAGAAGAATGGGGTAGCTATTATGATTAGGTCGTCAGTACCCTTCCAGTCCCCTTCCAGGTTCTTTCAACTACTATAGACAAGGAAGGACGGTATATCATTATGGTATGTCAATTGGGCCCTCAGATTATGACTTTGGTAAACCTGTATGCACCCAATGTGGGCCAATGTAGTTTTTTCCGCAAACTTTTTCTAGAACTTCAGTCCCTCCATAGTGGTATCCTTTTGGTGGGTGGGGACTTTAATTCTGTGGTATTGCCCGATTTGGATAGGAGTACCCCACGGTGTTCCCCTCTTCCACGCCCTCCCCTGGCCGAGGCTGGTCTCTTTGATACATGGCGGGCACATTATCCGACCTCCAGGGGACTATACATTCTTTTCCAATTCCCATGGTTCATATTCTCAGATAGACATGATTCTGGGTGGTAGTGGGTTATTACATAAGTCAGCAAAGGTAGACATTGTTCCCAATGTCTGGTCTGACCATGCGATAGTATTAGCCACCGTTAACCTTTTAGAATCCCGGGAGGCCGTCCTTCCTGGCGATTGAATGAGACTCTCCTTCGCATTCCTCGCTTCAAGGAACACGTTAAATTACAAATAGAAGATTATTTTCATAACAATGTCACTGCTGATGTTCCTTTCCCTACAATCTGGGAAGCACATAAGGCTGTCGTTAGAGGGGCAATGATTAAATAAGCCACACATAGAAAAAAGCAACAGACTGAGCGACTGACTACTCTCACCTCCCAACTGACGCAGCTTGAGCGGGCACATAAACAATCACATTCCCCACAGGTCCTTCGTCAGATTCAAAGTGTTAAGAGGCGAGCTTCAATCCCTCCTCACGGAATGTACAAAGAAATCCCTTTGGTACCTTAACCAAAGATTTTATGAAAAAAGTAACAAATCTGATTCCATTAGCGGGCACTCTTAGAGCTAAAAAGGCTTCACAGACCATCCTGGCTCTTAGAAACGGTTCGATTGTTCTTAGTTATGACCCGCGTTCTATTAACGAATCCTTCTACTCTTATTACAATTCTCTTTATAATCTTGCAGAACCTGTGGGAGGCCCTGCACTGCCATCCACGGTGGCTCAAGAATTTCTTGATGCCTGTAACCTCCCTCGTATTCCTGCCTCCGCGGTTGGTAAGTTGAACTCTCCTATCTCGAATTTGACGCAGCCCTGAAATCTCAGAAACCGTCTAAAGCGCCAGGACCAGACGGATTTCCCGTGTCTTACTATAAATACTTCTCAGGTTTACTTGCCCCCCATTTGCTCACTGTTTTTAATAAAATAATGCTTGGTGAACGTTTCCATGCAGATTCACTAAAATCAGTGATCATTGTGTTGCCTAAACCTGGAAAAGACCCAACTATTTGCTCCAGCTATAAGCTAATTTCTCTTCTTAATGTAGACATTAAGTTATTTGCAAAGATACTAGCGACCCGGTTGAATACTTATTTGGTCCAATTGATTGACGCCGATCAAGTGGGATTTGTCCCAACTAGACAGGCCCTCAACAACACGAGGCACACAATTAACTTGATTACATTTATTAATAAGCACAAACTGCCATCAATTCTTCTGTAATTAGATGCCGAGAAGGCCTTTGACCGCCTGTCTTGGCCTTTTATGTTTCAAACCTTGCAGTCCTATGGTTTCTGCGATAACTTTCTATCTGCAATACAAGCTTTATGCCACAGCTCCACGGCATCAGTCTCTACTAATGGGCTTTCTTCCCCCTCCTTTGGTTTGGGTAATGGCACCAGACAGGGATGTCCTTTATCGCCCCTGTTATATGCCCTTAGCATCGAACCACTGGCGGCCCACATTAGACTGCACCCAGATATTAAAGGGATCGCTATCCTCAGTACTCAATAGAAAATATCTCTTTTTGCAGATGATGTCCTGCTCTCCTTGTCCTCCCCTCTGACCTCACTTCCTAATTTACAGACCGCACTTTCACTATTTGTTAGGTTATCAGGGCACAAAGTTAATTGTTCTAAATCCGAGGCACTCGCATTCCACCTTCCCGCTGATATTGTGAAGCTTTTAGGTACGAATTTTGAGTATATTTGGCGGCCTCAGTCTATCAGTTACCTGGGGACTCAGATCACGAAACACTATTGGTGTGTACACACGGTGAGATAAATCTGTAAGATTTTGACTATATAGTCAAAATCTTATGAAAAGTTAGTGCATATCTCATGGTGTTAGGTAGCTTGCGATACAGATTCGATCCCGATGGCGTTCCCGTGGGGTCGGTATCATAAGGCTAGATAGACTGTGCAGGCAAGTCAATCTTGACTATCTAGTGTACTATCTAGTACAAAGTATAGTCAAATTTGGCACTTAGTCAAAATCGTATATAGATAAAATCTCAAACACAGATAGTTAAAATCTGTACTAGCTGTACTATCTGTGCTATCTGGGCTCTGGGGGAGTTTAAGGGAAATCGCATAGTCAAAATCGAACATAGCAAGGATCTCACCGTGTGTACACACCTTAAGACCAGCTGTTTAAAGCCAATTTTCTCCCGCTTCTACAAAATACCAGGAAAGACTTGGCTAAATGGGATCCCTTGTGTATTTCATGGACGGGTAGAATTAACTCCATTAAATTTCTGTTTTGCCACGGCTGCTCTATCTGTTCCAAACCATCCCTATTGTAGTCCCGACTGCATATCTCCGTACAGTGCAATCTATGTGTGGCAAATTTATATGGTCAAACAAACGCCCTAGACTTGGAAGATCATGCCTCTCCAAACCGTCGACTGCCGGCGGTTTAGGCCTCTCTATATTTGAACGATATTTTCATGCTACGCAATTAAGCCTCATCATCGCCTGGCACTCGCCTGCGGGTTGCAAGAAGTGGGTATCCCTCGAAAATTCACTTATTAACTATTGCTCAGTTAGTTTCCTTCCGTGGCTCCCGCCACACCTGAGACCAGCCTCGGTACGTGACACCCCCTGCGTCCGCTCAGTTTTGAAGGTGTGGGATGGAATAAATAAGAAATTTGATTTCGCACCATATCCCTCCCCTCTGGCGTAATCCCCAGTTTCCTATGGGATGTATATCATCATACATGCACCATTGGGTTGAAGCAGGCATAGACAGGATATTCCATATCTCGGGGGATTTTGCTCTGAAAAATTTAGCAGCTATGAGTGAGCAGTACGGTATTCAAAATACCAGGTATTTTGATTATTTGCAAATTACTAGCTTTGTACGTTCCTTGAGTGAATCTGGTACCCTTAGAAAACCACACCCATTTGAGCGTATTTGCATTTATGACCCGGGGCGCAGGGGTGTCATTTCTATTTCATGCTCCCTTCTGGCCGGCTCCTCTCCTTCCAGAGAACCATTTGAAATGGCTTGGGAACAAGACTTGGGGGATGTCCTTGGGGGAGGAGGAGTGGTCGGAGATCAGATGCATGATAGCTAAGGCCTCTCTAAACATGAATATCAAGGAAAATGCTTATAAAGTCTACTCAAGGTGGTATATGGTTCCTGAAAGATTACATTGTATCTATCCAACAAGTTCAGATCTCTGCTGGAGACAGTGTGGAGCCGTGGGCTCTTTTTTGCATACGTGGTGGGATTCGCCCGTTGATTAGGTCTTATTGGAATGACATCCTCACCCTCATCAGGAACATTCTTCAAATTTTGTCCCCCATTAGCCCCTTACACGCCTTGATATACAAACCATTGGAAGGGATCCCTAGATCCTCGAGAAGACTCTGCACTCATATCCTTAATGCGGCCAAGATATTCATAGCGTCACATTGGAAGCAGCACACAGCCCCATCTATGCAAAATGTGATAAATGAAATTTGGTTTATTGCATCAATGGAATACCTCACCGCCCTGCTTCGAGACTCTGTGGCCAAGTTTCAAGACACTTGGGTCCCCTGGTACCTATATTTCCATAGACAACTTCCGGGTTTCTTCTAAATTTTGACTTTCATTTGTTTGCACTTTCTTTTTAAGGTTATGTATTCGGAGTCCTCCTCAGCCCATTTCTTCTCTTTCCGTATGTTCTACAGTCAACAACACGGATTGTAGCAGTATTGTGCTCTCCCCCCTCCGTTTCCTTTCCTTTCTTTCCCCATTTTCCCTTCTAGTTCCCCTCATACAGTTGTTGTGCTACTGTAGAATTGTTCAGTTACCTCCCTTTCCGCCTAAAAAATAAAAAAAAATGAGTGGATTTGATACTGTTTGTTTTATCTGGAATGTACTTTATTGCTTTATATATTTTGACACACTGACAATATTTTGCCAGTTTATTTTTATATATTTCTTCTCTATGTGCATTTCCGGATGTTGTACACTTCTCTCTCCACTTCCACAAATAAAGAGATTTAAAAATTTTTTTATAATTTTGCTATGGGCCCCACAAAGTTTTAACTATGCCCCTGACTGAAAGGAACCATAATGTATACACAGCCAGCAATCTGCTTATCCAGAGGCCTATAGTTCTGGGCTGCTTGTATATGCACTTCATGCAGCCGTAAAGTGTTTGTTACATTAGTCCAGAGTTTCCCCAATATCCATGCTTTTGTCAAGATGGTTAATCAGATTGACTGACTGAGGTAGTAAAATATGTAACGTGCTCAAACATGGATATCCTTAAAACCTGGACTGTAATGGTGGAGATTTGGAAACCCTCATTACACATAATGTATCCATTTTATAAGACATGCACATTAAGAGTCACTGAGGAATTTTATATTGTCATATAAAAGTATAAGACTATAGGCCAAGTTGTTTTACACAAGTCATGTAAAGCTACAGTATGGTGACTTCTTATATACAGAATAATTGCCATTAGGTGATTCCTTGCAATACACAATTTTCATTAATGGACAATTACATCTGAACACAGCAGTTATAAGAGATTACATCAGAGCTCACAATTTAATTGGATTTTATAGGCATAAGTTACATTAGTATTAATTGTATATTTCTTCTCTTGCCAATTTGAATAGCTGGAGCATACAGTATGTGTTTTCCTACTGCAAGCCAATATTGCTGCTGTGTCAATTTTCTGGTTTTCACTCATAACTATACCTGAAGCATTAGTAGGGAACATAGGGGGTGATTCAGACCAATAACAGAAGAAAAAAGGGTAACTCGTGCCCTAGCTGCAGCTTAGCACTAAACTCTCAAGAGCACAACTCATTGAACAGCATACAAAAAAAAAAATAGAGAAGTCCACAAGCGCTGCTAGACAATACACATCTCAATGGAGAGTAACAAGAATTGGTTGGATATCAGTGCACTGTCTACAGCTGCTATTCGGGTATCACTAACGAGGTTCCTCCACCCTCAAATCACACAGACATTCACAAACATATAGGATACCACTGAGTCAGCGCTGTATGGAGGTCAAGATCGATCGTATTCTTATATTCTCTTACTCTTTAAACCAGTAGACCGGAAAAGGAAAGAGAAATATTCAACATAGTGCAGTACCTTACGTTAAAAAGTTTTAATTCACACAATTTACACCATGCATTAATATAAAATATCCTGGATAACACTGCTTGGTTATCATTAAAATTACAGCCTATGCTGTTGGGCATTCATTGGTGGACTCAATCCGACATAGATACAGGTAGTGGGTAATTACCAGAACAAGGTAGAAACTGGCAAAGTAAGGTTCCACAGGCGTGCCGACGTCAGGCCTTTCCAGCTGCAGCAGGAGAGTCTATCTGATGTCAGTTCAGCCCTCTTGGTCCGGCATTGATGGTACCACGTCCTTCTCTGGTCGGTAAAGTTCACTGGGGCACCCACGCGTTCCGACCCTGCCTGGGTCTTTCTCAAGGTCAGCTCCCTCTGTGAATGCCTCATCTACATCCTGGTCCGGTTTAAAAAGATAAGATAATAAGAATACGATCGCTCTTGACCTCCATACAGCGCTGACTCAGTGGTATCCTATATGTTTGTGAATACACATCTCAATCCCCGAGGTTCCTTTCAGGATGTCCTATATCGTTAAAGGGATTTCTCGGATAAAGATTTCAGCAATATTTGAAATTTTTCTTTCATATATTAGACTCGCACCTCTGGACTGATCTCCTCTCAGTGAGAGATGTACATCAAAAGGTATCTTTAAGTCCTCACATGTAACTCCACACCCAATATGCTGGAAACCGTCTTATCCCTCATGGGACACACACACCTCAGTTCAATTCCTTATGTTCCTTTAAAGGTTTCTTTTCTGGGCCACCTCCCAAATATTATCAGGATTCAGAATACCATCCACCACAGCAGTTATCGATGTAGGAAATAGAGGCCAAGTGGTAAAAAAAAATATATATACCCAAAAAATGGACATTTATTACATATCAGCAGCATAAAAGTCACATCCATAAAAAGTTAAAAAAGTACAACATTAAAAAACAAATAAAAATATCCCCAATTGGTAGTGGGTTTATTCCACCATGCACCCTCAAGAAGCCAATGTTTTGTTCATATGTTTGTAAATCCAGTCATCAGGACACAGAGACTTGTGAGTTCACTGCTGTGCTGTTTATTCCATCACCAACTCCAAGCACACTGTCCACCCACTTCCCAGCATCCCCCTGGTCCTAGGGACCATCACTGAAGATTCAGGCTCACACAGATTAGTAAGGGAGTGTCTACAAATATTAAGCATTCTAATACACTAACATCACAGTCAAATTTCTTTTTAACACATTGTAAAATCACCAGTTCTTGAACAAATAATACAATGAAGACTATTTATCAATACTGTTAGATTTGATTAGTGAATCTTATAACTTTGTAGAATATATTGCAATTACCTTCTGTTAGTGCATGAGAAATTATATAAAACAATCCAAAGCAACTTCACAGAATACTGAGCAGGTACACCAGACATTACCTCATAAGCCATAAAATCATATCTCTTGCAGTTTTCCTGGTACATATGAAATTGAGACTAAATGAAATTCATCTGAATTCCAGAAAATCTTCCTAGCACATAAGCAATATTTAGATACCCCTAATCAAGTTGTCATTCAAATAGAAGACAAAATGTGCATGTACGACATTAAAATGTAAATTCAATTCTCAGAAGTGAATACACATAATAATCTATATAGCTGTTCCATGTGCAGACAACAGCCTGATATGAAACAATAATTTCTGCTATAACACAAAGAGGAATCAATGAATTTACAGTAGAACAACCGTCCATTTCTAGAAGTATTTATTCCCTCATTTTGTTTTAATGGGGTGATAACTAGAGATGTGCGGCGAGCACTTTTCATGTCTTGTGTTTTGGTTTTGGTTCCATGCTCGTGTTTTGGCTCTGGATTGGTTTTGCCAAAACCACCATTTCATGTTTTGGTTTTGGTTGTGGATCTGGATGATTTTTAAAAAAAAAACATAAAAACAGCTAAATCACATAATTTGGGGGTAATTTTGACCCTACGGTATTATTAACTTAAATAACATTCATTTCCACTCATTTCTAGTCTCTTCTGAATAGCTCACAATATTGTTTTTAGGCCTAAAAGTTGCATAGAGGTAGCTGTATGACTAAGCTAAGCGACAAGTGTGCAGCACAAACACCTGGCCCATCTAGGAGTCGCACTGCAATGGCAGAGAGGATGGCACTGAAAAAAAAAACTAGGCCCCAAACAGTACATCATGCAAAGAAGTAAAAGAGGTGCAATGAGGTACTGCAGAAACACGTTCCTACTATCTGTATGTGACACCTGCACAGTATCACTTCTCTCATTCTGTATGATCAGTGTAATTATACTGCAGATACATGTTCCTACTATCTATATGTGACACCTGCACAGTATCACTTCTCTTATTCTGTATGATCAGTGTAGTCTTATTCAGCAGCACTGGACATATGGCAGCAGAGGACACCACCACTGTGACTGGACTGATGCAGCACAAGACACCACCACTGGACTGATGCAGCACAACACAGCACCACTGGACTGGACTTATACAGCAGCACTAGACATATGGCAGCAGAGGACACAACCACTGTGACTGGACAGATGCAGCACAAGACACCACCACTGGACTGATGCAGCACAACACAGCACCACTGGACTGGACTTATACAGCAGCACTGGACATATGGCAGCAGAGGACACCCCCACTGTGACTGGACTGATGCAGCACAAGACACCACCACTGGACTGATGCAGCACAACACAGCACCACTGGACTGGACTTATACAGCAGCACTGGACATATGGCAGCAGAGAACACCACCACTGTGACTGGACTGATGCAGCACAAGACACCACCACTGGACTGATGCAGCACAACACAGCACCACTGGACTGGACTTATACAGCAGCACTGGACATATGGCAGCAGAGGACACCACCACTGTGACTGGACTGATGCAGCACAAGACACCACCACTGGACTGACGCAGCACAACACAGCACCACTGGACTGGACTTATACAGCAGCACTGGACATATGGCAGCAGAGGACACCACCACTGTGACTGGACTGATGCAGCACAAGACACTAACACTGAACTGATGCAGGACACTGAGGACGGAGACACGTCCTCTCTCTACACCAGGCATTCCCAACCACGGTCCTCAAGGCACACTAACAGTGCAGGTTTTAGTGATATCCAGGCTTCAGCACAGGTCACTTAATTAGTAGCTCAGTTATTTTGATTTAACCATCTGTGCTGCAGCCTGGATATCACTAAAACCTGCACTGTTGGTGTGCCTTGAGGACCGTGGTTGGGAATGCCTGCTCTACACTCTCCAATGCCAAAGTGAAAATGGCGGCGACATGCGGCTCCTTATATGGAATCCAAACCCCGCGAGAATCCGACAGCGGGATGATGACGTATTGCCTCGTTCTGGTTTCCGAGTCAGGCGGGAAAACCCGAGCCTGACTCGGATCCGGGCTCGGGTGGTGATGTTCGGGGCGGTTCGGTTCTCCGAGAACCGTACCCGCTCATCTCTAGTGATAACTTATGGGTTAAGGATGTAGATTGGCCTGTTATGGGCACAGTTAGGAGCTGCTCTTGAACGGATAGAAATTGAGTTCCCTTGTCAACTTGGTATCTGAATTGTTATTCTAGAACAATCTATGAAGACTTAAAATATGCACTCGGTATAGCCTACAATACATGTCAGGGTTCAGAGACCTTCATTTGAACTAAGAAATCCTCACTCTTTCATGAACTTAAAAATATAGAATTAGAAGATGGATTTATTGTAGTGTTACTAATAGATTGTTACCGAGAGATATCTAAAAGATCAAACACAAATGTAAAGATGTTTGAAACTTTAATCTGGGTCACATCTCTGATTCACATAATAACTGGATCCGCTCTGTTGGAATGTCAGAAATGATCATTGCTGAATATAAATGAAAAACATTTTTATTGTAGCTTCACATATATACTGTATATAATTATATTTCAGCATCAAACAGCACCCCAGTTCTGAAAAGATGAGAAACCCTATCACTAATTTAATTTAAGTTTGTGTCTTTTTAGAATTGCAAAATATTGGGTATCCTTCAGCTGATACCTGCAAGATGCCACTTGATACATCTCCCTAGACCAGTAGAAAAATGGCTCTTTATTCAGTTAGAAATACTGTCCATCAGGGTTGCCATCAGGAATGTTGGTACCCGGGACTGACAAAATAGGCAAGGCGCCCCACCCACCAGCAGCCTCTCACCTCCCCGTGTCCCACTCCCTCCAGCAGCCTATCACATATTTCTGTGTCCCTCCAGCAGCCTCTTACCCCCCCTCCCTTATCTGTCCAGCAGCCTCTTACCTCCCCCTGCCCATCCTGGCAGACATGCAGTCATTTTTTCCATTTCTAAATATTATGTTTACATTAAAACATTGAGACATTTAGTAGTTTTAAAGGTAAATCTATACTTATAATAAAGTTTTAGTGGTTGTGTCTGTACATAGAAATTTTTTAGAGACATGTACTCCTTGGGACTGTGTATGAACTATGGAGATAGACAGGGCCGGAGCTTCCACTAGGCAGCTTTAGGCAGCTGCCTAGGGGCGCCGGATCCTGAGGGGGCGGCCTGCTACAGCTGCCTGAAAAAGGTAGCGTGGTCCTACCTCACAGTCGCCGCATTCCCCCCGGCACTCGTATCTTACAGTAGTCGCAATTGGCAAGCTCCCGTATTGTAGCCTCCAGCTCCGCCTTCATCTAGCACAGGAAATAACTTTGACAGCTCCTGGAGTACTGGCTGGGGGTAACAAGTGGTGTTGCTCTTCATTTCAGGCTCTTTCGTAGACTACTCAGTCCCAACTCTGCATCACAGCCCGCAGGTAAGGTGGCTGCACAGTGCACTCTCTGCATTTGATAAGGAAAGAGGGGGAGAGCAGCAGAGAAGCAGTCTGGGGAGAGGGGGCAGAGATGAGCAACAGGCATGCACACAGTCTGGGGGGGGGGGAGATGAGCAGCAGCACGCACACAGATGGTTGAGGAGATAGAACAGCAGACATTTAACAGAGTGGGGGGTGGGGGGCTGAGAGCTGCAGGCACCCACACAGACTGGGGAGATGGGGAGAAGAGAGCAGCCATGCATCAGACTGCGGGTGGGGGAGAGCAGCAGCATGTCTTTCACCTGAAGGGCGGGTAGGGGGAAGGGGCAGTAGGCAGAAGTTTTGCCTAGGGTGCAGAGAAACCTTGCACCGGCCCTGGAGATAGACAAACAGAAATTCCGAAAGTATTGTTTAATTCTCTGTTCCTGCATCACGCAAAAACTACGGAATGAATTTGGATTGCTTTTTCACAATTAGTCACTGTCACAACTGAGGGCTGGAGACCGTGACTGGGAGCCTCAGTTGTAGGGGTTGACGGGTACCTGAATGTTGGAGGAGCGATGGGACTCCTGGACATGCGTAAAGACAGTAGCAAGGATGCCCGAAGGCGTGACCACGACAACTGGAAATATCTTTCAGTGATTTTATTAAATGAAAGTCATAAAACGTGCAAAAACAATAGAAAGTCACAAGTGGAAATTTAGGTGTGCAACTGGTTAATACCAGTAACCTGGAATGTAGAGAAAAGTTCTGTAAACTGTAAATGAAGCTAGGGTTCGCTGGAAAATTGAAATAGAAGCTGGAGTGCGCTGGAAAACTGTAGTTGTTGAAGAGTGGCTGCTGGAAAGCCGGAATACAGACACAGGTGAGTAAGGTGATGTTGTAGAGGGTTAATCACAGTGGTGTCGTGTTACACCACAGAGTGTAACACAGAGGAGTCAGGCTTGAATGCAGGAGAGTTCACTGGAGAATCTGTAGAAGACTGCACACAGGAACCACTGGAGACAAATGAAGCACTGACATCTATCTGGCCCAGACACAGGATACTTATACCTGCAGCTATGCAGGCATTGGCTGGGCAATTATGCAGATTTCAGAGCCAGTAGATTGGAGGAGCTGGAACATGTGATTGCATCCAACATGGCTGCGCCCATGCTGGAAGCAAGATGGAAAACCTGGATTGGAACACAATGTAAAAACATAGCAGTAATGGCGGCTCCGGCCGCAGAGGACAGGAGACGCCAAACAACAAGTGCATGCTGAGACACGTGGGAGGCAGCGGAGGCCGCGGAGGGCGTACAACCAGAAGGGAGATAGTGTCTCAGTACTTGGATCGTGACAGTACCCCCCCTTTTAGGAGTGGCCCCAGGACACTTCTTAAGTTTTCCTGGCCATCTGGAATGGAACTTCTGGATGAAGACTTGTGCCAACTTGGAAGTGGTGAATCCATCGAGGAATGAACCCACGGACGATGAGGAACAGACAAGGAAACCAGTTGCCTAGTGGGTGACTGGCGGGATACTTTGTGCTGGGCAGATTTTGGGCAGGAGGCCACAAATTCAGCAAAGTCCTTTTTTAGGGTCGGCCACCAGTTTGACCTGGAAACGACTTTTAAGGTCTTGCGTATGCCCACGTGTCCGGCAAAGCGAGAGGAATGTGCCCGATGCAAGAGCTTCCTCCTGAAAGCCGGCTTCACTAAATTTTTCCCTGGCGGGGGCATAGAGTCCATCCTCACTGCGGAGAACGCCACTGGATCAACAATACAATGCTTGACAGTAGACTCAGACTCATTTTCTTGCTCCCGGAAGCGGGAACGGGCATCAGCCTTGTGATTCGGTGACCCTGGACAAAACTGTAGTTTGGAGATTTGGCACGAAGGAGACGGGACATCAGAAGACTTGTAGGAGGATATGCGAACTGGAAGCTCTTTTTGGAGACAGGTCTCTGAGCAGGAAGGACCCCATGCCAGGATATGGGTCGACTTCCAATCAACTTGAGGATTATGCAGACGTAGCCATGGAAGGCCTAGGACCACAGGATGGGTGGCCCTGGGGATAACCTGGAAAGAAGTCAACTCTGTATGCAGATCCCCTACCTTCAGACGGATAGGTAGGGTCTTGGAGGTAATCACCGCATTAGGAATCCTACGGTCGTCCACGGCAGTTAGAGATATCGGTGATGACAGTCTTTCAGTGGGTAGAGACCACTGCTTAACGAACCTCTCTGTAATAAAGTTTCCGGCTGCTCCAGAATCCAATAAGGCAGTGAGATTCTTAGTACGCTGAGCCACCTGCAGAGAAACGGAGAGATTGCAGTTACTTGGAAATTGAGAGAAATTCGTCACTCCTAGCTGGTCTTCTCCTTGGTGGGCTAGGACTTGTGGTTGTCCCGGACGCTTGGGACAGGATTTGATAACATGAGAAGATTCGGCACAATACAAACAGAGACGCTCAGCAAGACGTCTACTACGCTCTGCCTGAGATAAACGAGAGCGACCTATCTGCATAGGTTCCTCCCTAGACGGAGATGGCTGACGAGGAATGGAAACAGTAGGAATCCTGGGAAATGTGGATCTTCCTCGTTCAACAGCCCTTTCACGGAACCGTAAATCGACCTTAGTGCAGAGGGAAATGAGCTCGTTTAAAGTTAAAGGCAAGTCTCTAGCAGCGAGCTCATCTTTGATACGCTCGGATAGCCCTCCCCAGAAAGCTGCATAAAGAGCGTCATCATTCTAGGAGACTTCAGATGCCAAGGTCTGGAATTGCACCAAATACTGACCAACAGTTCGCGTCCCCTGACGCAGTCGAAGGATCTCTGAAGAAGCTGATGTCACTCGACCTGGCTTATCGAAAATTCGTCTGAACGTTGCCACGAAGTTAGCATAGGATGACAACAGAGCATCAGACCTTTCCCATATAGGTGAGGCCCAGTCTAGAGCGGCACCAGTGAGTAGAGAAATAAGGTATGCCACCTTAATGCGGTCAGTAGGGAAACTGCTGGGTTGCAATTCAAATTGGATCTCGCACTGGTTTAGGAAACCCCTGCAGGCTTTAGGGGATCCATCATATTTAGCAGGAGTCGGCAAGTGAAGATAGGGAGCAGGAACAGGTATGGTGGGTGGGGACACCACCGGAAGTGCTGGAGTCGACACACTGGACGCCCCTAATCCACGGAGGGCCGCTTGAATTTCATCCAGCCGGGAGGAGAGGTCCTGGAGACAGCGAACAACATGACCTTGAGCCGCCTCCTGACGTTCAAGGCGGATTGCCAGTTCTTGTATCAGCCCATTCGCTTGGGCCTGATCTCCGGCTGGATCCATTTGGTCAGTGCTTACTGTCACAACTGAGGGCTGGAGACCGTGACTGGGAGCCTCAGTTGTAGGGGTTGACGGGTACCTGAATGTTGGAGGAGCGATGGGACTCCTGGACATGCGTAAAGACAGTAGCAAGGATGCCCGAAGGCGTGACCACGACAACTGGAAATATCTTTCAGTGATTTTATTAAATGAAAGTCATAAAACGTGCAAAAACAATAGAAAGTCACAAGTGGAAATTTAGGTGTGCAACTGGTTAATACCAGTAACCTGGAATGTAGAGAAAAGTTCTGTAAACTGTAAATGAAGCTAGGGTTCGCTGGAAAATTGAAATAGAAGCTGGAGTGCGCTGGAAAACTGTAGTTGTTGAAGAGTGGCTGCTGGAAAGCAGGAATACAGACACAGGTGAGTAAGGTGATGTTGTAGAGGGTTAATCACAGTGGTGTCGTGTTACACCACAGAGTGTAACACAGAGGAGTCAGGCTTGAATGCAGGAGAGTTCACTGGAGAATCTGTAGAAGACTGCACACAGGAACCACTGGAGACAAATGAAGCACTGACATCTATCCGGCCCAGACACAGGATACTTATACCTGCAGCTATGCAGGCATTGGCTGGGCAATTATGCAGATTTCAGAGCCAGTAGATTGGAGGAGCTGGAACATGTGATTGCATCCAACATGGCTGCGCCCATGCTGGAAGCAAGATGGAAAACCTGGATTGGAACACAATGTAGAAACATAGTAGTAATGGCGGCTCCGGCCGCAGAGGACAGGAGACGCCAAACAACAAGTGCATGCTGAGACACGTGGGAGGCAGCGGAGGCCGCGGAGGGCGTACAACCAGAAGGGAGATAGTGTCTCAGTACTCGGATCGTGACAGTCACCTAGAAAGAAACCGAGGTATGAGTTATCTCAATGTGACATCAGGGAGAGGAGCAATAAAGGAATAAAGCAATAAAGGAAAAACAGACACTTGACACTCGGCCGTGCAGTGTGCAGGCTCCTCAAGCCAAAAATGACTATATGTATATAAAAAAAAATTTGGGGGGAACAAATATACTTTTAAGGACTGTTTATGAACTATGGAGACAAAAAAAAATGTATATATATATATATATATATATATATATATATATATATATATGCAAAACAGAGTAGTATAGCGCCACTTGTGAGATGGAATCTCAGTAAACTAAATAAATATAGTTAAAATTGCCATAAAAAAGCACACATGACCTTACTAATAGGTGTCAGCCAGACCCTAAATGTTGCAATACTGGTATAATACTGCATAAAACGTATAGAGAATGGAGGGATAGGGATGTCGGCGACCAGTGTTGCTAGTAAAAGGTTATTATATTAGCCATATGCGATTTAAAAAACCAGAAAAATATATAAATATTAAAAAAGTTTAATACATATGAGAGTAATAAAAAATTCCACTAAAAAAACAATACAAATAAAAAATCCCATATAAAAACATATGAAAACAAGGCTTTCTTAAAAGGATAGGAGATCAGACTTAGCTTAAAATCAGTAGGGGGTCAGTGCAGGAAACCCAACGCGTTTCGTCTCATCAGACTTCATCAAGGGGTCAAAATGATGAAGTATTAGGACAGAGAAGTGGCTCATAAATACAAGTCAGTATGGACCCCCTAGTACAAATGCCTGTTTGCACTTCACCCTCAACAGGAAGCTTTCTCCATTCGCCATTCTTTGTCTGCATTTTTAAATGAGTTGGCTTACATCCCTGTACTGTGTTCTCCTTCCCTTCTTCTATTTTTTTCTGTTTATTCTTTTTAGGCCTCCTGATATATACGTTGTGTGTACTACAAAATATTGCACTGTGTTTCTAAGCTAATTATGACCTATGGCATTCTGTTCCGATTTGGTGGCCCTCCTACTTTGTTCTTAGGGGTTTATGTTTGTTTGGCTTAGTTTTATATGTCTGAATTTGAAACCAAACTACCTTAGTTTAAAATAAATGAAAATAACATAAAAACATATGCTTAAACGAGACATATTGATACAAACTTAACTTGTGTGAGTAAAGATTGTAAGAAGTGCACTGATGCAGTAAGGTCATATTGTGGAAAAAGTTATCTGAACTTAAAAAAACCCTGTTTAAATGTAAAATGTGCTTATACTCATTTAGAGTTTCCTCCAGGGTGACTCAACAGATGCAAAACTAGGAATAAGAGGAGGGCAGTAACTATCGTTGAACTCATAGTATCCCATACAGCCTCCTAGAATTTAGGTACCACTAAGCAATCCTACAACAAATGCCAGAAGGACTTAAGGGGCATACACACGAGACGATAAAAGATAAAGATGTGCATATCGTCCAGTGTGTATGCATGATAAAGACGTACATATCGTCCAGTGTGTGTGCATGATAAAGATGTGCACTCCCGTGGGTCTTTATCTTTGTCTTTATCAACTGAACATGCAGTCCAACTTAGGCTATATCTTTCATGACTGCACGTACAGGAGTGGGAGGGGTGACGTCACTGAATGATATCTTTCACTTTATCGTTCATTCAGTGTGTATGCTCTATATCGTTCATTCTGTGCATGCCCCTTTACAGTTAGAATTGATAGGCGTAGCTCCCCTATCTGTCCTAACTGGGTGAGATATATAAATGTACCTATGTAAAATATGTAAATGCACCTTTTTGATTTACCTGCCTTCTTACCTTCTGGAGAGCCACCCTTCACTTGTCTTCTGCATATTTCTGTCTCTTTGTTGGTTACTTTTCATTTCCTTCTCACCTGAATTTCCATTTTCCCCTACCTTCTCTCTGCTCTCTACTTCTCTCCCACTGTTCCATGTTTCCTAATTGTTTGTATCTTATTTCTCTTTGTTGTCCTTTTCCTCTGTTTTTCTTTTCATTTTATTGTTTATCCCCCTCCTACAGTTTTTTCAATTTCTACGATAATGTTTTATATATATATATATATATATATATATATATATATATATATATATATATACACACACACACACACACACATAGATACATACACCCATACATACACAAACAGAAAACTCAGCACTCACCATAGCAAGCTCACTTAGGCCCTCATTCCGAGTTGTTCGCTCGCTAGCTGCTTTTAGCAGCAGTGCAAACGCTAAGCCGCCGCCCTCTGGGAGTGTATCTTAGCTTAGCAGAAGTGTGAACGAAAGGATCGCAGAGCGGCTACAAAATAATTTTGTGCAGCGTCAGAGTAGCTCCAGACCTACTCCTAGCTTGCGATCACTACAGACTACTTAGTTCCTGTTTTGACGTCACAAACACGCCCTGCGTTCGGCCAGCCACGCCTGCATTACCCCAGGCACGCCTGCGTTTGTATCTGACACGTCTGCGTTTTTCCACACACTCCCCGAAAACGGTCAGTTACCTCCCAGAAACACCCACTTCCTGTCAATCACTCCGCGGCCAGAAGTGCGATTGAAAAGCGTCGCTAGACCTTGTGTGAAACTGCATCGGCTGTTGTGAAAGTAAGTCGCCGCATGCGCAGAAGTGCCATTTTTTTTGCCTGATCGCTGCGCAGCGACCGAAAACAGCTAGCGAATAACTCGGAATGACCACCTTATTCTCAACACATCCATAAATAAATGATGGAGGTTTAGTTAATGAATTGGCCAATGCACAGAAACCTGCAAACCAAAGCCAAGGTACTCCACCTTCATGCAGGTCCTACACTATCACAGGGGTATATGCAATTCCGGACGAATTGCGCCTTTTTTTCGACCGTTTTAGGATTCGACTGTACTCGACAGCCGAAACCCTCCACCCGGGACCATGAATTCGACATATTCAATACAAAACTCATTCGACACTCCACTTGTCGAATAACGGACCAATCGTCGAGTAGTGGGCGTCCTGGATTTGACTTCCCGCCGTTTTGAGCCCTTTATAGGGCTTGTTTGCTGCGTGCTCAGCAGCCATTTTGTGAACCTGCAGAGAGGTGTGTGGAGGTGCAGAGCTAGCAAATTGGTTGTTGTTTGCTGTGGTATCGTTTGGACACCCAGCAGGCTTTAATCCATGACGGACAGGAGGATACCTGTTACCCCGGAGGAGAGTCGTTTTTGGAGCGATTTCTACATTTGTAGGTAAGTACCACATGTGGTCTGGCGTTACATGTATGTGTTTGTGTAGTGGGGGGGTGCCATGAGGTGTACATGTGGCATTGCTTTGGGGTGTTTGGGGTATGTATATGTGTGCAGGTATGTGTATATAGCTCCTGCTTGTATCGCTGCATGTTTTTTTTTGGAGTTTTGTGTTTGGGGGTAGTTTTTCACGTTTTTTTGTTTTTGTTTTCATAAAATGTTTTTTGGGTCATGCTTTTGCATTGGTGTACCTCCAGCATGTGCAGGAATGCTTTTTGGCTTGTTTGGGGTGATTTTGGAGCGTGTCGGTATCCACCATGTGGTCGACATGTGATGTCGTTTGTTTCCAAAACATGTTTTTTTGCTCCTGTTTTAGCACTGGTTGACCTCCAGCATGTGCAGGGATGCTTTTTGGCTTGTTTGGGGTGATTTTAGAGCGTGTTTGTATCAGCCATGTGGTCGACATGTGATGTCGTTTGTTTGCCAAACATGTTTTTTGTCTCCTTTTTTAGCACTGGTTGACCTCCAGCATGTGCAGGGATGCTTGTACGGGGGTTTTGGCTAGTTTGGCTGAGTTTTTTTTAATTTTTCAATTTTTTTTAAATGTGTGTTTGGTCCTGCTTGAGAACTGGGGTCCCAGCAGCATGACGTGTGGTTGCATGTAATTATGTAATGTGTGTTAAATTTGTAAAAATAATTATTATTTTTTACAACAGAGATGTCCCCCCCTTCCCCCCACCCCTCAGAAGTACTTTCCCTGCACATCAATGTGGAGTGGGAGCCGACCCAGGAGGAGGATACGAACGAACAGGCATCCAGTGACCAGCCGCGGTCGTCAAGGGACCAAAGGGAGAAGCAAAAGAAAAAGAAAAGGCCTAGAAAGGTAAATACTGACAACACCTGCAGACACAATAGCATCCAACTTGACACACCCTAGTTTGCGCACTGCCATGCACACCTACAGGTATCTTTGCTCACTGCCAGGGATACTGACACACTCACAGATACATACCGATCATATTAATTGCATGTTTTTTTTTTATCCCTAAAGGCAAGAAGCCAGCCAGAGGATCAGTCGGAGGAGGAAGCCTCTGTTGAAGACGCAGGACAGAAGAAGCCGCGTGGACCCAGATACACTGAGGCGGAAAACTGTGCCCTATTGGATGGCGTCGACAGGTCCTACGACGTTCTGTATGGACCAAGGGCACAGACCACAGAAGCTAAGACCAAGCGAAGCATCTGGGATGCCATCGCGACACAAGTCACTGCAGTATCTGGAAACCGCCGGAGCACCAGAAACTGCATGAAGCGGTACAGTGATTGCCGCAGACAGACCAAAAAGAAGATGGGGATTCAGCGCCGACATGAGACAGCTACGGGAGGTGGTCCGGCTCTCAATCTGAAGTGGCTACCCTGGGAGAACGTTATTATTATTATTATTATTATCTTTTATTTATATGCGCCACAAGGGTTCCGCAGCACCCAATTACAGAATACATAAACAAATAATCAAACAGGAAAACAGGAACTTACAGTTGATGACAGTATAGGACAAGTACAGGGTAAATAAACATAGTTACATCAGCAGATGACACTGGAATAAGTATCAGATGGCAGAAGACTGCTAGATGTGGTGCAGTTGAAGATTATTAAAGTAAGAAAGGATAAGCACATGAGGGAAGAGGGCCCTGCTCGTGAGAGCTTACATTCTAAAGATTATTATTATTAAAAGGCGCATGAACCCTGTCATGGTCCAAGGAGTTCGCGGAGGTGTGGACTCCAGCCGTCTTGCTGGCTTTCCCGAGGAGGAAGAACCGCCCAGAAGACGGAAGACGGCGGGAGATAAGCAGTCCAAAAGGAGGCCTGATGGTAAGAATACATTCAGATGAGCTGTACTAAATCTTTTTTTATTTTTTTATTTGCTAATGTGTTTGTTCTTTTCCCCCAGACATGCCTGCCCAGAGGACATCACTTGCGCGCAGGACATCGCCAGCGCGCGGACCATCACCTACGCAGCAGGCATCGGCAGCAGCGCACGGACCATCACCTGCGCAGCAAGCATCAGCAGCGCGCAGGTCATCACCTGCGTGCCACACATCGTCAGCGCGCAGAGTCACCTGCCCGCCAGACACCGACGGCGACCACACCACCAGCTGGGTGCCAAACTACATCTCCTGCTCTGGGACTGTGACCAAAGAGCCTCAACAAGACACTACCCTTGTGGACCCATCACCCGAACTGTTTGAGTCAACAGGGTTAACGGACGAGACTTTTCTTGGGTTTGAAGACAGCCGTGAAGACGTATTGTTATGCACACCAGTGCCTGCAGGAAAGTACTGGTGTCAGAACTGTTATGCACTCCAGTGTCTGCAGGAATGTACTGGTGTTTGAACTGTTATGCAAAACAGATGGACTCACAGACAAACTGGGGGATATGACATAACGTACACAGAAGGTGATAGGGTAACAAAATACACACAAAGTGAACAGAGAAGCCCAGAGGCTAAGGAACTGAGTATCTCCCTTGTATTAGAACTGCTCAGATGGAAAAGCAAGATGTTGTGTTTTAATACGTAGAGAACCCGAAATGCTGTTGCTAAGGGCAACAGCAAAACCCTAAAGGGTTACCAACGGGTGTGGCAGTAAACTCCTTGGTCAGAGATGGAATGATAGACACAAGGAGAATCTCCACAATCCTAATTATCACTTGCAGTGCACAGGTTTTAGCTTACTGCCACTAAACTGACCCCTGACACCTAGCACAGTGAGACAGGATTAGACAGGCAAGTCTTAGAATACAGCCGCAAACTTGCTAAGTTCACAGAGTAGTAACAGAACCCCAGCAAGCTAAACGACTGACTCCAGTCTTACTGCTAGGTCTGGATTGGCAGAGTGTAATACCAAATCCCCAGGCCTATTTGCAGTAAGCAACAAACAAATACAAAGCTACACAGTACTGGCTAACTTTCATGAACTGACTAACCAACAAAGATTCAGCAGCATCTGCTTACCCTGAAAAGAGGCCTTATAAAGCAGGTGCTGTCCACGCCCCACTCAGACCTCACAGACTGTGAGCACAAAAACCAGCACCGGATCCCCTGCCGTGCACAGAGCCTATAACCACTGCACAGCAAAAGACCCGAACCGGAGTATCAGCTGCGCTCAGGTTACTCCACTAGCACTTGTCTCCCGGTTGCCATGACGACGTGGCAGCACAGGGCAGGAGACCCTAACAGTACCCCCCCTCTGACGAGGGGTCAAAGAACCCCTACCACCGGGTTTATCGGGGAACTGCGAGAAGAAAGAGCGTATCAGTCTGGGGGCATGAAGATCACAACTGCGCACCCACGACCGCTCCTCCGGGCCATACCCCTTCCAGTGCACCAAAAATGACAGCCGACCCCGAACCACCTTGGAGTCAAGAATCCTTTCAACAACAAACTCCCTCTGGCCACGTATCAGAAGAGGGGAAGGTCTTCCACTGGAAGAAGGATTACTAATCGCCCGTTTTAAAAGGGAACAATGAAATGTTTTATTGATACCCAAAGAACGGGGCAGATCTAACTGAAATGCCACCGGATTGATAACCCTGGTGATCTTATAAGGGCCGATGAACCGGGGCCCTAACTTATGAGATGGCTGTCTCAACTTCAAATTCTTGGTAGACAACCAGACGAAGTCTCCTAATTTGAAGCTGCAGGGTCTTTTCCGCTTATCAAAAATCCTTTTGGTCACTAATGACACAGACACAAGGGCTTTCTTCACTTTCCGCCAAATACCTCTAAGGACCGAAACCACAGAGGAACCACCAGGCGTGGAGTCCAGGGGGTCAAAAGAATTGGCCTTAGGATGATGCCCATACACACAAAGGAAGGGAGAGATCCCTGTAGCAGAGTGAGCCGCGTTGTTATAGGCAAACTCCGCCATGGACAGATGAGCAACCCAGTCAGTCTGACACTTGGAGACATAACACCTGAGGAACTGCTCCAAGGACTGGTTCACCCTTTCAGTCTGCCCATTAGACTGCGGATGGTAGCCTGACGACAAGCTGACAGAAATCTGGAGATCGGAAAAAAATGCCCTCCAGAATTTGGCCACAAACTGGGATCCGCGGTCAGAGACCACATCAAGTGGCAACCCGTGGAGACGCACAACATGCAGCATAAATAATTCAGACAGGCGTCTGGCTGATGGCAGCCCAACCAGTGGAACGAAGTGCGCCATCTTCGAAAACCTGTCAACGACAACCCAGATGGCTGTCATCCCCGAGGATTTGGGCAAGTCCACCACAAAATCCATTGAAATGTGGGTCCATGGCTTAGATGGGATAGAGAGTGGATGTAATGGGCCAACAGGAACCCCTCTTGGAGTCTTATTTCGGGCACAGATGTCACATGCCCGAACCCACTGATCCACATCCTTAGCCACCGAGGGCCACCACACCGCCCTAGATAGCAACTCCCGAGTTCTGGCAATACCCGGGTGACCTGCCGACTTCTTGGCATGGAATTCCAGGAACACTCGCTGTCTTAACCTAGGAGGCACAAACAAAAGACCTACCGGAAGGTCTGGAGGAGCCTGCTCCTGTGCTCTAAGGACTAATGATAAGAGGTCCTGGGTAATGCCCACTTTAATACATGATGGGGAAACAATGGGCAACGGCTCCTCGGTGGTCTCCTGGATTGGAGCAAAACTCCGCGAGAGCGCATCAGCCTTGATGTTTTTTGACCCAGGGCGATATGTTATCAAAAAATTAAAGCGAGCAAAAAACAAAGCCCATCGTGCCTGCCTGGCATTGAGACGCTTCGCTGACTCTAAATATGCCAGATTCTTATGGTCAGTGAGAATTGAGACCACAAACTTAGCCCCCTCAAGCTAGTGTCTCCACTCCTCGAGTGCATCCTTAATAGCCAACAATTCCCGGTTACCCACGTCATAATTCATTTCGGCAGGCGAAAATTTACGGGAAAAGTAAGCACAGGGATGAAGGCGATTATCAGACACTCCCATCTGAGAAAGCACTGCCCCAATACCCATCTCAGAGGCATCCACCTCCACCACAAAAGGACGCTCTGGATCTGGGTGTCGCAGCACCTTGGCCGAAACAAATGCCCTTTTGAGACGGGCAAAAGCCGCTTTAGCCTCACAAGACCAGTGAGCAACATCCGCCCCTTTCTTAGTGAGTGCCACCAAGGGCGCCACTATAGACGAAAATCCAGCGATAAATCGTCTATAAAAATTCGCAAAGCCCAGGAAACGCTGAAGCGCCTTCAAACTAGTGGGCTGCACCCAATCCAGGACTGCCTGTACCTTGGAACCCTCCATTTGGAAACCTTCTGGGGAGATAATATATCCTAGAAATGCGATTTGCTGAACTTCAAATTCGCACTTCTCCAGCTTCGCCCCAAGCCGGTGGTCTCTGAGTTTCTGGAGGACTAAGCGTACATGCTTCTGATGTTCCTCCAGGGAATGGGAGAAGATTAGGATGTCATCTAAGTATACAACTAAGAATCTATCCAAATATTCCCTGAGCACATCATTCATGAAATCCTGGAAGACTGCCGGGGCATTACAGAGCCCAAAAGGCATCACCAAATATTCATAATGCCCTGAGTGGGTATTAAAGGCAGTCTTCCATTCATCCCCCTCTCTTATTCGGATTAGATTGTACGCACCGCGTAGGTCAATCTTAGAAAAAATGGTGGCAGTACGAAGCTGGTCAAACAAGACCGAAATGAGAGGCAGTGGGTATGAGTTTTTAATCGTGATACGGTTCAATTCCCTGAAGTCGATGCAGGGTCGCAACGAACCGTCCTTTTTACCCACGAAGAAGAACCCCGACCCAACTGGAGACTGTGAAGGTCTGATAAATCCCTTAGCCAAGTTCTCCTGAATGTACTCTGCCATAGCCTGAGTCTCAGGACGTGACAGGGAGTACAACCTGCTCTTGGGAAGCTTAGCATTTGGCAACAAATCAATGGCACAGTCATAGGGGCGATGGGGAGGTAGTACCTCTGCAACTTTTTTGGAGAACACGTCCGCAAAATCTGCATAACACCCTGGCAATCCTGGCAAACTTAGCTGCGAGAGCCTGACTGGAAGGCTCAAGCAACTCCTGAAACAATCAGTACCCCAACTAAGAATCTCCCCAGAGACCCAGTCAAATTGAGGATTGTGGGCCCTTAACCAGGGTAACCCCAACACCAATGGGGCAAAAGTACAGACAGTCACATAAAAGGACAATTTTTCAGAGTGTGTGGCTCCAATAAACAAAGAAATCTGGCTAGTGCAAGAGGTAATTTTACCTTGGGATAATGGTTCCCCGTTTAACCCACAAATCTCAATTTCCGATGCCAAGGGTACTAAGGGAACAGAGTGTTTCAGGGCGAATTGGCGGTCCATAAAAACCCCGTCGGCCCCACTGTCCACAAAGGCCTCAGTCTTGACAGTTTGACCGAGGATCTTCAAGGTCACCGGAATGATAAAAGTCTTCTTGGGAAATTCTGACTTCTGGCCTGACAGGATATTTCCCATCACCCTCAGGCCCTGAAGTTTTCCGGCTTTTCTGGGCATGATACTACCACATGACCTTTATTCCCACAGTACAAACACAACCCCTGCTGTCTCCTCCGCGTCTTCTCACGCGAGGAGAGGCGGGTAGCCCCAATCTGCATAGGCTCCTCAGAAAATTCCTCAGAGTCCGAGGTTCCCTTGGGAAGGAAGGAAATCTCAGTCTCCCTTTCAAGCCTACACTCTCTCAGCCGTCTATCCACCCGGATGGATAACTGCATGAGCTGATCCAAGCTATCAGGCAAGGGATATTGTACCAGTTGGTCCTTTATCTGGTTAGAAAGACCTCTTCGGTACTGGTGTCTCAGGGCTGGGTCATTCCACTGGGTATCATGGGCCAACCTCCGAAACTCCGTACAGTAAACCTCAACTGGCCTTCGCCCTTGCTTAAGGATCGAAATCTGAGCCTCGGCTGAGGCCGTCTTGTCAGGGTCATCATACAACATGCCCAGTGCCGTAAAAAAAGCATCAACACTTTTAAGCGACGGACAGTCAGGCTGCAACCCATATGCCCAGACCTGTGGGTCTCCTTGTAGCAAGGAAATGACTATGCCCACCCGCTGAATCTCCGACCCAGAAGACTGAGGCCTAAGCCGGAAGTATAGCTTGCAGCTCTCCTTGAAACAAAAGAACTGCGAGCGATCTCCAGAAAAACGATCCGGGAGATTTACTTTCGGCTCCTTAACCCCTGCAGGTGCTGCTGCTGCGGGAGCTCCGCCAGCAGCCTGGGAGGTGTGCATTTTAAATGGACAAATCATTAAATTGTCGAGTCAGGACCTGCACCTGATCGACCACCTGTTGCAAAGTATTTTGAGGTGTATGCTCCATATTCCCACAAAATTTCAACAGGAGTATTAGGCTGCTGAATATGTTATGCACACCAGTGCCTGCAGGAAAGTACTGGTGTCAGAACTGTTATGCACTCCAGTGTCTGCAGGAATGTACTGGTGTTTGAACTGTTATGCAAAACAGATGGACTCACAGACAAACTGGGGGATATGACATAACGTACACAGAAGGTGATAGGGTAACAAAATACACACAAAGTGAACAGAGAAGCCCAGAGGCTAAGGAACTGAGTATCTCCCTTGTATTAGAACTGCTCAGATGGAAAAGCAAGATGTTGTGTTTTAATACGTAGAGAACCCGAAATGCTGTTGCTAAGGGCAACAGCAAAACCCTAAAGGGTTACCAACGGGTGTGGCAGTAAACTCCTTGGTCAGAGATGGAATGATAGACACAAGGAGAATCTCCACAATCCTAATTATCACTTGCAGTGCACAGGTTTTAGCTTACTGCCACTAAACTGACCCCTGACACCTAGCACAGTGAGACAGGATTAGACAGGCAAGTCTTAGAATACAGCCGCAAACTTGCTAAGTTCACAGAGTAGTAACAGAACCCCAGCAAGCTAAACGACTGACTCCAGTCTTACTGCTAGGTCTGGATTGGCAGAGTGTAATACCAAATCCCCAGGCCTATTTGCAGTAAGCAACAAACAAATACAAAGCTACACAGTACTGGCTAACTTTCATGAACTGACTAACCAACAAAGATTCAGCAGCATCTGCTTACCCTGAAAAGAGGCCTTATAAAGCAGGTGCTGTCCACGCCCCACTCAGACCTCACAGACTGTGAGCACAAAAACCAGCACCGGATCCCCTGCCGTGCACAGAGCCTATAACCACTGCACAGCAAAAGACCCGAACCGGAGTATCAGCTGCGCTCAGGTTACTCCACTAGCACTTGTCTCCCGGTTGCCATGACGACGTGGCAGCACAGGGCAGGAGACCCTAACACGTATCCAGCCATACCCTTGAAAAGTCTCCAGAATTGAGGACAAGTGAAGCTCCTGGAGCAGCGGCACCACAGGATGGAGAAGGTTTATTATTATTATTTTTTTGTGTGTGTGGGGGGTAACCATTTTTGGATAGTTTATTAACTTTATTTTTTTTTCTCTTCTTTTGCAAACAGAGGTGCCACACACCAGCAGCGGATTTGCGTCAGGGATTGGTCCCTACTACAGGCCGGATCTTGGACTGGATGAGTCGGACAACGAGGTGGAAGTGCAGCAGTCCGCTGTTTCTACATCCCTGTGTGAGTAATTATCAAATTGTGAACCTTCAAACAAATGTATGAATGTGACTGTATACTAATTTCTAATTTTCTTTTCAGCTTCACAAATGCAATTGGTGGCAGACTTACAGCAAGGGCAGGATCCCTCAAATATTCAGAGGGTAAACACCCTGGCAGCAGAGATGAATGTCAGCCAGGATAGTTTTCGGGTTGTCGTTGGAACCAGACTGGACGCCATTGAGAGGACAATAAATAAGATGGCAAATGGTTTGGTTGCCATGCAAAAGGCTCTTGCCGTCAGCACGGCAGAAACGCAAAAGACCAGACGAGAAGATTACAGGGAGACTACGGACATCCTTCATGTTCTGGCCACATCCATCAACCGGCTGGTGGATAACACATCATGCCTGGCACACAGCGTTGACAACATGTCGGAGAGCCAACGACATTCCTCAGCCAGCCACCAGATCATCGCAACAACGCTACAGATGATCTATGATAAGCTCCCAGAGCCAGCTCAACAACACGCTGGTGAACCACCACATCCGCCACCACAAGCCACACTGACGCCTCCTGCCCTTGCTCCACCACGATCCTGATATGGACGGTCACAGCTGTACCAAGGATATACAGGGATGTACCCCACCTACTAGATGCCTCCACCACCGGCCGCCATGTCTACACCAGCACGGCCACCGAGGCCAATTCAACACACCCCACAGCCGCCCAGGGCATCGACGCCACATCAGGAGGAAGAAGAGGATCCGGATGGCCAACAACCACCATAAGCCCGGTCGTATTGTTTTATTATTTACTATTTATGTTTTTCATGTTTCCCTTTCTCCCCCCCTCCCATTAGTTTGTTTTTTTCCTTACTATTGTTTTAAATTTTGTGTTGGGCTCCCCCACCCCCGACCGGATACTACCAAGGAGCTATGTCTAGGCATACATGCGCGGGCATGTATGCAGGCGTGTGTGGTAACTGATGAAAGCTCCTTGTGGTTACATATATGATGGGCCAAAGAGCTATTCTGATACTACTTTTTTTTTTTTATACCAAACAAATCACTTGTGATTTGGTGTAAATTAGGCTTTCACTGTAGTGTGAATTTACTATTCACTAGTGTTTGTTTTTTGCTTCTTCATAGGATTGGTTGAAAACTTGAAGTTGATGGCGTAGATGGGTTGTGCTACCAAGGTGAGTAAAGCGATGATTCTAGTATATATTCCAGAAACTTTGGACCGTCTGACCCTGGGAACAACACAGTCCAGCAATGGGTCATGCTGGACTGTGTGGTTCCACAAGTGCAGCCGTGTCAAAGTGCTGACCACTGTCTTGACTCTGCCACTTTGGACCGTCTGACCCTGGGAACAACACAGTCCAGCAATGGGTCATGCTGGATTGTGTGGTTCCACAAATGTTCTTGGGAAAGGAATGAACATGACATCATTAGTGTCTTTACTTAATATGGAATTATTATTTTTTTCACAGATATCTACACAAGAAAAGAATGTAAAGAAGAATGTGTGTTTTTCTTTAAATTATTAGTAAATAAAATGTAAAATATGGTATTTCAGAGATGCAGTGGTATTGTGTTAGGTCGCCCATGGTACAGCAGGGGAACTGTCGTGTCCCTTTTCATCCATCTTGTTTCCTGCAAATCGGGAAGTATACTCCACAAGACCTGTGGAAGAGAATAGTATGAGGTTCCATGTATTGGTAATAGTGTCACCCTTCTAGGAAAAGATAAGGTACAAGCATCACTTTGACACAAGCAGGTTACAGCGGGCTTTGTCCCAAATGCAAACCTCCGGCACTTGAGAAACTACACATCCAAGCATGCCCTGACACAGCGTAAGCATTGCTGTATCAGAGCATGAATGGATGTGCAGTTTTGCAAATGCCGGAGGGCTGCACTTTGGACATGCCGGGGTTACTTGGACAAGAGGGAGTTTTGGGCAATACATCTCACCTGAGGGGGGTTGTCTGCTACATGGCAGAGGTTCAGGTCCACATCACAAGTAGGTCGCCCATGGTACATCAGGGGAGCTGTCGTGTCTCTTCACATCCACGCAACTTGGGAAGGATACTCCGCAAGACCTGTGGAAGAGAATAGTATGAGGTTCCAGGTATTGGTAATAGTGTCACCCTTCTAGGAAAAGACAAGGTACAAGCAACACTTTGACACAAGCAGGTTACAGCGGCCTTTGTCCCAAATGCAACCCTCCGGCACTTGAGAAACTACACATCCAAGCATGCCCTGACACAGCGTAAACATTGCTGTCAGGGCATGATTGGATGTGCAGTTTTGCAAATGCCGGAGGGCTGCACTTTGGACATGCCGGGGTTACTTGGACAAGAGGGAGTTTTGGCCAATACATCTCACCTGAGGGGGTTTGTCTGCTACATGGCAGAGGTTCAGGTCCACATCACAAGTAGGTCGCCCATGGTACATCAGGGGAACTGTCGTGTCTCTTCACATCCACGCAACTTGGGAAGGATACTCCGCAAGACCTGTGGAAGAGAATAGTATGAGGTTCCAGGTATTGGTAATAGTGTCACCCTTCTAGGAAAAGACAAGGTACAAGCAACACTGTGACACAAGCAGGTTACAGCGGCCTTTGTCCCAAATGCAACCCTCCGGCACTTGAGAAACTACACATCCAAGCATGCCCTGACACAGCGTAAGCATTGCTGTATCAGGGCATGATTGGATGTGCAGTTTTGCAAATGCCGGAGGGCTGCACTTTGGACATGCCGGGGTTACTTGGACAAGAGGGAGTTTTGGGCAATACATCTCACCTGAGGGGGGTTGTCTGCTACATGGCGGAGGTTCAGGTCCACATCACAAGTAGGTCGCCCATGGTAGAGTGGGATAAACGGGTCCAATATTTGCGGCAACCCAACAACAGGAAAAAACAGGGGGTAACAGGTCGTCAACAGGACGAAACTTTGAAAACAGTGCTGGGAAGGTGCGTCAACAGGACGTAAAACTCTGAAATATATAAATAAACATTTTTTTTTAGAATATTACAATCTCAGTTTACACGATAATACAAATATTAAAAGTATACTCACAGGCAGTGGAAAAAAGTTTTGGATCAATGTCCGTCGAGAATCATCTCCTTCATCCATACCCACCGGTGGAGCAGAAGAACGGGTCCCACGTCGGAAAGCCCTGCGACGAAGAGTCACCGGCAAACGGTTTGCGACACATATGTTGTGTAAAATACAACATGCATTTACCATGCCGCAAACCTTCACCGGTGAGTACAAAAGAGCACCACCGGAAGTGTCTAAACATCTAAACCGGCTTTTAAGTACACCGAAGGCACGCTCAATTACTCCCCTCGATGCTTTGTGTGTCTCTTGGTAACATTTTTCTGCTTCACCAACAGGATTAGACAATGGGGTCAAGAACCAACATTTTTTGGGATAACCCGCATTGCCTATGGAAATAAGAAAAATGGTGGGTAATATAAAAAAAATAAAAAAATAAAAAAAATAAAAAATAAAAAAAATACCTAACAGCCAGCCACCTGGCATTTATTCCTGTTTCGAAATCCTCAAACAGCGATGGCTGGCTTAGGATGATGGAGTCGTGAGTCGATCCAGGAAATCCCACAAAAATATTCAAAAATTTCATGTTGACATCACAGACCGCCTGTATATTCATGGAATGGAATTGTTTTCGGTTCCGAAAACATTCTTCCGAATTCCGTGGCGGTCTGATCTGCATGTGGGTACAGTCAATCGCGCCCAGAACACTGGGAAATTTGTGTTCGGTGAAAAAGCCTAATTGGATCTCATGCCATCCGCTGACTGTATCTGGAAATCTGATGAACTGGATCGTCGATTTGCGGAAAGCCCTAATGACCTGGGTTATACAGCTCGACAGTGTCGACTGTGAAAAACCGCATGTTTGAGACAAAGTAGGCTGGAATGTGCCTGACGCCAAAAAATGTAACGTAGCCAGCAGTTTCTGGAAACCGCTGACTGCGCGATTGGTCCGTGCCCGAGGTTCCAGGTCGGCCTCCAACAGATCATACAGCGAATATATGTTGCGAGTCGATAAGCGATAATTTTGAATCACCTCGAACTTGCTGAGATCCTCCAGTTCACGCCTAGTGCGATACTGGAGTGGACGTGGAAATGAAACACGCAATACTGACTCGCCCAATGCAGACATTTGCTGACTTTGATCCTGATGTTCAGCACCCCTTCCTCCATGCTTGCTGCCAGCATGAACATCACAATCTGGTCAGAAAAAGGCTCCATTATTGTAGTCAGTACAAAAATAGGATATAAATGTGTTAAAACGCAGGGATTGTCCTAAAAAAAAGATTCCACAATAGAGCTGACTGTAATGGCTCCTTCTCCCTGAAGTCTCAAAACCAGGAGTGAGGATAGTGGAGTGCCTTTGCAGAAGTGTATCCTGGGTAAAACTGTGGAATCATGGGTACATTCCCCTCAGCAGAGTGAAGAAAAAAATATTATTTTTAAAAATCAATTAAATAATACTTGTGAGTCAAAAAAAGACAAACCAAGTAGATAATCCCTTCAAATATAAATAGATATGCTATTAGCAATCCAAAAAGCAAAGAAAAAAAAAATTAATCAGCTCTCGCCAGCAAAGTGAGGCGGAATGAAGTTGACGAAATTACGGTCGAAAAGCACTGTTGTCGAATCGACATTCTTCAATTGAATATACTTTTGTTGAAAAGCCGCATCTTGACCATTGCAGACATGTCGAATTTTGAAAATTTCGATTTGAAAAAAGTCGAATCTGAAAAGTACTGTATTGCATTGTCGAATCCAATTCGACATGTTTCTTTTGTCGAAAATGCCCCAATTTTCGACTTTTGTGGCAATTCGACCTCAATTGCATATACCCCACAGAGTCTTAAAACCTGGCAACTGTTTCAGACATCATAATCTAACTGCAAATATACCTACTTGGTTTAATGTGCACCTGCCAAATACCTTATGGCTTTTAAAAAAGGTACACTAGTCACATGACACTGGCTAATAAATTACTAAGGAACAGCTAACACAGGTTCAGGATAATTGAGTCTACATAGAAGTGCATAAGAAAGCTTGTGGCCACAGTTAATAAGAGTTAACCATAGATTAACCCTGCAATATACTGTGGCCACAAGCTTTCTCATGCACCCTCATGTGGTCATGGAAACCTGATTCAAACCGGTTGGACTTTGAGTTTGCAGGGATGCCTGGTTTTACCATACTTAGGCTCATTTGTCTGCTAACATCTAGTAGGGTCCTTGATGAAGTCCTGACGGACGAAACGCGTTGGTAATTTCATGATCTTTCCTAGACTGACCTCCTTATCTAAGATAAGCACTTTACATACATATATTTTATTTGATGTGCATTTTGTACTATTATTCTTTTACTCTCATTTTTTTCATTTTATATGAACTTTTATGCTCAAGCCATTTTTTTTTTGTAAAATCAGATTGTTTTTTGTAAAATAAATATGTATTTTTTATTAAAAAAAATATTTTTATATGTTCCTTTAAGATAGACACCATTGGTCGCTGATGCCCATATTCATGTTTTTTTATATAATTTTACAGCAGCTCACCACCGCTGTTTTATTTAGGGGCCTGCTGACACCCTTTGTACCAAGGGAGTGTTATTTTGGACATTTATTTATTATACACTTGTTTTCCCAGGTAGAATACTACAAGTGGCGCTGTTTTTTTCTTTTTAACATTATATTTTATATATATATATATATATATATATATATATAAATATACACATACATATATATATATATATATATATATATATATATATATATATATATACACACACACACACACACACACACACACACACACATACATACACACACACAAACACACAAAGGAGTTCCCTTTAACCGCGCTGACTTCTATTACTTAAGCTGCACCTTTAAGGTAACCCCCTGCTAGTGGAGGTTAAAACAACAAATAGATACAGATAGATACCTTAGATGTGCTAATATAGTGTATTGTCTGTGTATATGATTGTTGATACACTTTTTGCAAATGGTCACTCAATGTTACAATATTATAATACAATGATTAGGAAACTACCATCACATTGGATACCTGAAAATGTATTTCTGGTATAAAAACAGAGGTATTAAAATACGTTATTTTTGAAACATAATACAAATAACGTGTATCATACAGCGTACATAGTAACATTCATAACCTGTCTATGTCAAAAGGGTACATTGTTGCACTATCACCTCACCCTTATGGGTGTGAGCTCCTAGGTGAAATTCTCTTTTGACGGTACAGGTGATTATACAATAGATCGAAGAACAATCCAATACGTTTCGTCCCTTCGGGACTTCATCACGGGTATGGTTCAAAATGGTCTGTTAAATATACTCTCAATGAAGAGTGGTAATTTCAGATAAGGTTGGATCAACAACTGTGCTATAATAAGCTGATTTGATCTTCCTGGGATAATATTATATATATATATATATATATATATATATATATATATATATATATATATATATATATAGTTTTAATTACCTACCGGTAAATCCTTCTCTCGCAGTCCATAGAGGATGCTGGGGCCCACATTAGTACCATGGGGTATAGACGGGTCCACTAGGAGCCACTGGCACTTTAAGAGTTTGAGAGTGTGGGCTGGTTCCTCCCTCTATGCCCCTCCTACCAGACTCAGTCTAGAAACTGCCCGAGGAGACAGACAACTTCAAGAGAAGGATTTTACACAGATAATGGCGAGATTCACACCAGCTCACACATACAAGGCAACCAAGCTAACCAGCTTGAAACATCAGCAACGGCTGAACAATATTACTTAACCAAGTAACAAAACAGTACTTAACTAAGAACTAAGCAGTACTGAACTAAATAACAACTGCAGGATCACGAAGCACTGGGCGGGCGCCCGGCATCCTCTACGGACTATGAGAAAAGGATTTATCTATTTTCTCTTACGTCCTAGAGGATGCTGGGGTCCACATTAATACCATGGGGATGTACCAAAGCTCTAAGAACGGGAGGGAGAGCGCGGAGGCTCCTGCAGAACTGATTGACCAAATTTCAGGTCCTCAGCGGCTAAGGTATCGAACTTGTAGAATTTTGCAAACGTGTCCGACCCCGACCAAGTAGCCGCTCAGCAAAGCTGTAAATCCGAGACACCCCGGGCAGCCATCCAGGAAGAACTCCCCTTACGAGTGGAGTGGGCCTTAACTGACGTAGGACACGATAATCCTGCCGTAGAATGCGCATGAGGGATAGTGAACCTAATCCAGCGAGATCGTCTGCTTAGAAGCAGGACACCCAATTTTCTTGGGATCATACAGGACAAACAGAGTCCAATTTTCTGTGACGAGCTGTCCTCTTCACATAGATTTTCAGAGCCCTTACAACATCCAAGGACTCTGAGGAAATTGAGGAGTCAGTAGCAACTGGCACCACAATAGGTTGGTTGATATGAAATGCCGACACAACCTTCGGAAGTAATTGCTGACGTGTCCGGAGCTCAGCTCTATCTTCATGGAAGATCAAGTAGGGGCTCTTACAAGACAAAGCCCCCAACTCCGACACACGTCTAGCAGAAGCTAAGGCCAATAAAGTGACAACCTTCCACGTAAGAAACTTGACCTCAACCTCCGGTAGAGGCTCGAACCAATCCGATTGGAGGAACTGTAACACCACGTTAAGATCCCAGGGCGCTGTAGGCGGCACAAAGGGAAGCTAGATGTTTCAGAACCCCCTTCAGAAAAGTCTGAATCTCAGGGAGGGAAGCCAATTGTTTCTGGAAGAAAATGGATAGGGCCTAAATCTGAACCTTTACGGATTCCAACCTCAGGCTCATATCCACACCATGCTCCTGAGGAAGCTGGATCATACTGTTGCCAGTGAAACGCATTGAGCCTTCTACTCACCTGCCTGGACACCACTCTCAGACGTATATCCACTGGGACTTTGTCATCCTTGGCTACAATTGGACATTATTCCAATCACTGGGAAACCTTTTTCACAAACAGCATCCGATCCACTCATGCAGCTATAAATGGACTTTCCCTAAAGCTGATGCCATTCATCATACCATCTGTGGATTCGGTATCTATTCATGTGCTGCAGTGTATGCTATTTGGAGACTGTCCTAGCCTATAAGGAAGTGACAACTGTCACAAAGGAGAGTGTAAACACAATATATATCTCATCCAGGGAGATATTACTATTTGAGAGTGCTAATAATATTGGGTAATAGGAATCGATTTGTGTTTTTTAAATGTGATATGATAATAAATTGTAAAAAAAAAAAAAAAAAAAATTATATATAAGCAAACCATCTTTTTATTAATTAATTCAGCCAGCGCTGGTATAGCCCCCTTTTTCATATCCACACCTGCTTGCAGGAAGAGGAGAAACCGTCCCAGTTGAAACTCCACCATAGGAAACTTCTTGGACTCACACCAAGATACATATTTTTTCCAAATACGATTGAAATGTTTAGACATTAGTCCTTTCCTAGTCTGTATCAGGGTAGGAATAACCTTGTTTGGAATGCCCTTCCAAGCTAATATCTGGCGTTCAACCTCCATGCCGTCAAACGTAACCGTGGTAAGTTTTGTTAAGCGAACGGCCCCTGCTGCAGCAGGTCCTCCTGAAGAGGAAGAGGCCTCGGCTCTTCTAGCAGTAGATCCAGAAGATGCGAGTACCAAGCCCGTTTGGCCAGTCCGAAGCACTGAGGATTGCCTGAACTTTTGTTCTCCTTATGAGTTTCAGAACTCTTGGAATGAGTGTAAGTTGAGGGAACATGTACACCGACTGGAATAGCCACGGTGTCACTAGGGCATCCACTGCCACGGCTTGTGGGTCCCTCGACCTGGAACAATACTGCTGAAGCTTCTTGTTGAGACGAGAGGCTATCATGTCTATTTGAGGTACACCCCAAAGATCTGTTACCTCCACAAACACCTCCAGATGGAGGCCCCACTCCCCTGGATGGAGATCGTGTCTGCTGAGCAAGTCTGCTTCCCAGTTGTCTACTCCGGGAATGAAGATTGCGGACAGCGCCAACGCATGTTTTTCCGCCCAGACGATGATTCTTGTTACCTCTGACATTGCAGCTCTGCTCTTCGTTCCGCCCTGTCGGTTTATGTAAGCCACTGTCGTTACATTGTCCGACTGCTCTTGAATGGCTCGATCTTGCAGAAGATGGGCCGCTTGGAGAAGACCATTGTAGACGGCTCTTCGCTCCAGAATGTTTATTGGCAGGCCAGAGTCCAGACTTGACCACCTTCCTTGGAAGGTTTCCCCCTGAGAGACTGCGCCCCAGCCCCGGAGACTTACATCCGTGGTTAGAAGGACCCAGTCCTGAATCCTGAACCTGCGGCCCTCCAGAAGGTGAGGTAGTGGCAGCCACCAGAGGAGTGAAATCCTGGCTTTCGGCGACAGACGTATTCTCTGGTGCACGTGTAGATGAGATCCCGACCACCTGTCCAGGAGATCCAGTTGAAAAGATGGAACCTCCCGTACTGCAGAGCCTCGTAAGAGGCCACCATCTTCCCCAGAAGGCGAATGCACTGATGGACCGAAACCCGGGCCAGCTTCAGGACATCCCAGACCATTGTTTGTATCACCAACGCTTTCTCCTCAGGAAGAAACACCCTCTGCACTTCTGTGTCGAGGATCATTCCCAGAGAAGACAACCTCCTGGTCGACTCCAAATGTGACTTTGGCAGATTCAGGATCCAACCGTGTTCCCTGAGCAGATGAGTCGCGAGAACAATGGACTGCAACAGCCTCTTCTTGGACGATGCCTTTATTAGCAGATCGTCCAGATACGGGATTATATTCACCCCCTGTCTGCGGAGGAGAACCAGCATCTCCACCATCACCTTGGTGAACACCCTCGGTGCCGTGGAGAGGCCGAATGGCAGTGCCTGGAACTGAAAATGACAAATCGTAATGTGGAGGTACGCATCTTTGATATCTAGGGATACCAGGAATTCTCCCTCCTCCAGACCTGATATCACCGCCCTCGGGGACTCCATTTTGAACTTGAACTCCCTCAGAAAAGGGAAATAGTGATTTTAAGTTCAGAATGGGCCTGACCAAACCATCCGCTTTTGGTACCACAAAAAGGTTCGAATAGTAACCTTTGTTTTACAGATGAGTTCGTAGCAGGCGCAGCTGAGAGAAGAAAAGGTGACTTGCCCACGGTTGCCGTGGAAATCCACGCATCTAACGCTTCCCCAAAGAGAGCCTGACCTGTGTAGGGTAGGTTCTCCACACTTCTCCTGGATTCCGCGTTGGCAGACCACTGGCGCAGCCAAAGTCCTCTGCGAGCCGAGACAGGCATGGAAGATATCCTTGCAGCCATCGAACTCATGTCTTTCATGGATTCCACCATAAATCCTGCAGAATCCTGAATGTTACGTAAAAACAATTCAGAGTCACGTTTATCCAATGTATTCGAATCTTCTAGTAACGTGCCTGACCACTTTAGAAATCCACGCACAAGCAATAGTAGGACGTAATATCACCCATGAAGCCATGTATATGGATTTGAGCGTAGTGTCAAATTTGCGATCAGCCGGTTCTTTTAACGCGGTAGATCCTGGAATGCAGTGGCGCACCCAGGGGGGTTTCCGAGCACCCATGAACCCCCCTCCACCAAAATTTTTTTTTTTTTTTTGCTGCATGAGTATTATTAATGGCTGTCTAGCGTCCTCTGCAGCCTGCGGTCTTCCTGGTGGCACTTGTAAGTGCTTAATAAAAGTTAACTTTATTTTAATTATAGTACATATATATCCATGTGCATACATATATACACAGGTATATACATACATACATACATACATACATATAAACACACACATATATGATATATATACATGTGTGTGTATATATACGTGTACTGTATATTCATATATATATATATATGTATGCATATTTAATATGCTATGTATATGTGTATATTTATGTGTGTATATATATATATATATATATATATATATATATATATATCTTGGAAGAGCTGGCACTCACACTAAATGTACGGCTCCGGTGCCCTCTGGAATGATAAGTAAATGGCAAATGGAAACATGCAGCGGCACTCAGAGACTGATTCCAGTAAATCAAGTGCAAAAGGTAGCTTTTAATCCATGAAAAACAAAGTGGGGTGACCAACATTTCAGGGCGCTAACGCCCCTTTGTCAAGGTGATAACGCCCCTTTGTATCACCTTGACAAAGGGGCGTTAGCGCCCCAAAACGTTGGTCACCCCACTTTGTTTTTCATGGATTAAAAGCTACCTTTTGCACTTTATTTACTGGGATCAGTCTCTGAGTGCCGCTGCATGTTTCCATTTGCCGTTTTATATATATATATATATATATATATATATATATATATATATGTGTGTGTGTGTGTATATACGGTATATATATATATATATGTGTAGATATGTATATATATATATATATATATATATATATATACACACACACACACACACAGACACACTAGTTTTATGGACCCAGCATATACTGGGTCACCTCAGTCCCCACCCCCGTGATTGGCTCCACCCAGTTCTGGAAACCCCCCCATGGAAAACCTGCGTTTGCCACTGGAATGGGTAAAACCACCTTTTTAGACTGGCGAAAGACGCGTCAACAATGGGTGGGTTGTCCCATTTTTTCCTATCCTCCTCAGGAAAAGGGAAAAGCAACCAGAACCTTTCTAGGGATCTGAAATGTTTTCTCCGGGTTTTCCCAGGATTTTTCAAATATAGCGTTTAATTCCTTAGATGCAGGGAAGGTTAGCAAGGTTTTCTTCTTGTCAGTAAAGAAAGCCTCCTCAACCTGCTCCGGTGTTGTATCTGCAATATTCAACACATCTTTAATGGCCTCAATCATCAACTGCACCCCTTTTGCAAGAGATGCCGACCCCCGCAGTACATCCCCATCACCGTCTGCCGTGTCAGAATCGGTATCTGTGTCATCCTGCATAATCTGGGCAAGAGCACATTTATGAGAGTGTTCGCTAGGGGGCCCTGATGGAACAGAACCGGACCAAACTGCCGTAGAGTTCTGTAAGACCTGAGTTGCAGTCTCCTTTTGTGCAACCCTAGTAGAAATCTGAGAAATCGTACTTTTGATAGAGGCTAACCACTCAGGCTCTCTTGCAGGGACCTGCGCTAAAACAGTACAATCCTGATTACATGGAATGGGCTCATCCTGAGAGGAATTATCCTCTGCAGCATATGACAGAGTCCCTGGACATAGTTTTATGGAGACAACAAACACTTCACACACTCACAGGGAAGGAGCAGACAGAGTTTCCCCCCCTAAGAATGCCAAGAGAGACACAGAGATTGGAGCCAACCCACACACAGCGCTTCAGAATATAGGGAAACCCCTATCCAGTGCTTACTGTGCACCTTAATAGGTTACACAGTATAGATATACAGCCTCACCCCCCCCCCCCCCTACTACAACCCCCTGATACCATACAAGGCAGATGGAGTTGGTCTGGAGGGACAGCTCTCCCTATCAGCGCTTCTGCAGGCAGGAAAATGGCACTGAACGCTGTTGGGTCCGCTCTGAGGAGAAGCTCCGCCCCCTTTCATGGCGCTGCTTCTCGCTCTTCTGTAGATTATACTGGCCTGAGGAATTGGGCTGGCAGCGATCCTGGGACCCTGAGAGGCTTGTTGGACAGTGTAGGGTGTAGGCGCTGGCTCAGGGCGCCCCACCATGTACTGCTGAGCCCCTGAGAGCGCAGTTAGTACTGCGCTCCCTACCCTGTTGCCGCCATCTTCACACCGGCTCCCCGCTTGCCAGGGGGGCTGGTGACTAACTCGCCACTGATCTTCTGGCTCTGTAAGTGGGTGGCGGCATGCTGCTGGGGTGAGCGATCCCCTGTCGCGGCAAACATTCGATCCCCTCAGGAGCTCAGTGTCCTGTCAGCGGAGATAGTGGCTCAGACCCCGCAGGGCAGACACTACTCCCCCCCTTAGTCCCTCGAAGCAGGGAGGCTGTTGCCAGCAGCCTCCTTGTGCCTAAACTCTAATAAAAATCATAAAACTAAAAGAACAGTGTGTGTCTCCCTCTGTTCAGCAGCCATATACACACACACACACACACACACACACACACATACAGACACTGCATATATCAATGACAGGCACTCAGTATGACTAATGTTAGGTGCCTGGATGCCTACCAAGGTATGGCACCACCATAAGTATTTGTAAGTAAGGGATGGTACACTCAGGACTGTCACTGTACTGTAAAAAAAGAACGTGTGAGTCACATCACGATCATCAGTTTGGTTAAATACAACCGAAACATTGATCATGTGGTGACTCTCTTGTCCTTTCTTACACTATGGTGACAGTCCCGAGCGTACCATCCATTTGCCTGCAGATATATAAAGTATATATACTTTTTTGCTATATTCGGTGTATCTATTATATTACCCAATATATGTGGCATCTCCCACAATATTTTGTACATGCTGCTTGCCTTTCTCATGCTACTTGCTCTGTTATGTCCCCTTTGCCTTTAAACCTAATAAAGCTAACAAAGATGTAATTAGCACCAAATGATGCTGATATCTCATACAGGAAGCAGCATCCTAATATCAAGCCCCAGTCTTCATCAGAATCAGAAATATCTCCTAAATGAGGAACATATTTACAATTTGACTTATTTGCTAAATATACCCAAAAGCATAGACTCTCATATGTCATCAGTTGTCAGAGAGATCCTGCATACATACTCCTTACTTTCATTGTTTTTACCATACTGTTCATTGTAAGTGAAGTATTTTAAAGTAGTAACTCAGTAGTCTATGAACATACAAGGGTCACATGAGATTTCAGATTTGTGATTGTTCTGTATTAAAAGGTGTTATTTGTAATGTAATCATATATGGCTTATTAAGCATTTGATACTGCTTTGCTGGCATAGGCGTGCACACGGGGGTGCATGGGGCGCACAGGCACCCCCTAATGTCCGGCATCCCTGCATACATGACTTCTGCTGCTGCTGACAATTTCCGTCTCCGACGCTGAAGGAAAGAGAACGCAGCACATGTCTGTCCTGCCCCTCACTGTGTCCCCATCTCCGGCAGTCATTTAAAATGTCTAATGGCTGTCAGCCAATCATAATTTGCGGACCGGCTTTTGAGTGGCTGCTGGCCCATGTGCTTTGATTGGCTGACAGCCAGGGACACCGTGAGTGAGGTGAGGCACAGGAGAGACACGCACTGCGCTTTCCTCCCCTCAGCATCAGAGACAGGAATTGGTGGCAGCAGAGGAGGGTGAGTAGAGCACTGCTGGGGCCATTTGTGTATCTGGCAGCACTGGGGGCATATGTATCTGGCACCGCTGGGGGCATTTGTGTATCTGGCACCGCTGGGGGCATTTGTGTATCTGGCACCACTGGGGGCATTTGTGTATCTGGCACCGCTGGGGGCATATACTGTATGTATCTGGCACCGCTGGGGGCATACTGTGTATCTGGCACTCCTGGGGGCATATGTGTATCTGGCACTCCTGGGGGCATATGTGTATCTAGCACCACTGGGGGCATATGTGTAAGGGGCACTGGACAAAGAATGAAGGGAGGTGAAGGCTAATAGACACAGAGTGCAGGGGGCATGCTGAGAGCCAGAATGCAGGGTGGGAGGCTGAAAGGCACAAAGTGAAGGGGAGGGGGGGACTGAGAGACACAAAGTAAGGCGGATTGGAAGAGATGTGTGACAGGGAGACGCAGGAGGGAGATGAATGTGGATGAGAGACAATGCCAGGAGAGGATGATGGTGGGGGTGAAAGACAATGCAGGGAGGGGAGGAGATGGTGTGGCTGGGAGGCAGAGCTGTCTTAACAGCAGTCTAGGCCCCTGGGCACAGCAATGCACTGGGCCCCCTACCCATCCTCCAGTGTCAGGGGTGGGGGGTGCTATCAGTGGCAGCATTGATGTCCCGCGGGCGGTAGGGGGTGTTCTATCTTCCGCTCAGCATGTAGGACCTGGAGCAGTAATTTCTGCAAATTACTCCTTTACTGCACAGATGGGGCTAAACTGTAGAAAGGGGCATTGGGCTGAATGAAGAAGCCCTGGTACATGACTTCCAGGGTGGTAGGGGGTGTTTAATATGTAGGGGAGGGGTGGCTAGTGGAGTGGGCTTAATATTTATCATTTTCCGGTGGGAGGGCAGCTTGCTTGCCTGCAGATATCTCAAGTTCCTGAAAATATATTTCTTAGCTTTTGATTGGATAAAAACTAGAGAGTCCCACCTTTCAGAAGGTTCTGGGGACTTGGGGATCAGAGTTCAGGAGCCAGAGCAATTCACCAATGAAAATCTAAAACTGCATATTAGGCGTGTGGAGCTGGAGCAGGGACCAGCTGCTGGAAGGCTGATATCTCTGGTTCTGGGCATAGTAGAGACAAGCTACCAGTATCCACCAAAAGGGAAGAGTCACAGCTTTAGGAATATATCCTCAGGAAAACTAAGTCAGACAGAACCTGAGATATCTGGCTGGGAAGAGCAATTAACAGGCTTGGATGGGGACCACTGCTTTCAAGTCAGATATCTCCGGTTCCCCAGGGCCGATTTTCAAAAATCTGGTACCCCTGGAAAGAGGGGACCCTCAGCTATCAGTCTAGGGCCCTTATTCTCTTGGGGCCCTTGGGCAAGAGCCCATTGAAGCCATATGAAAAGACGGCCCTGCTGGGAGGTGAGGGTGTGGCTGAAAGACACAGGGAGGAAATGATGGTGTGGCTGAGAGAAACAGGGAGGAGATGATGGTGTGGCTTAGAGATGCAGGGGGTAGGAGGTGACATGAGTCTGGTTGAACCTCTATGACATTATGATGATCTTGGTTATATTCCTACACAAACAGGTATCTTCTGGACCATGTAATTTCCTACATGACTAGTGATTACTGATAGAAGATGCTGTCTGCCCAGGGAGGACATTTCTTCAGAGGTTCCCCATTTTGAGAAACCACCATATCATATCTCCCAACTGTCCCGATTTTCGCGGGACAGTCCCATTTTTTGGAGACTGTCCTGCTGTCCCACCTGCGGGCCGCAGTCCCGCAGTGGAGGGGGGGCAGTTGGGAGGCTCCTGCACTTGCTGCTTAGCAGAGCAGCAGTGAATAGACGCTGTGCGCACAGCATCTATTTACTGGAGACAGAAGGAGAGGGGGCATGCCAGCGGCTCCCAGAGCGCTGGGCATGCCCCCTCAGTGAGGAAAATGGGGGGCGTGGCTCATGATTGCGGCACTCCTGCGAAGCCATGCCCTCTTTTCCGCAGGCCATGCCCCCTTTCAAAATCGGGCGTGGCTTTGCCACGCAGATCTCCCTTCTTCAATGGAAGAAATGTTGGGAGGTTTGACCATATACTATAAGTAAGGTGCATATGGAATGGAAAGGAATGCTCCCAGAGTGATGAGAAACAGGCAGTGTGTCATGTTGACATGCTTACATTTGCAGTGGCCACGCCCCTTGCGGTATGTGATTTATAATGCTTCGAGTGCCAATAAGCACTGCTAGACACGCCCAAGAGGTGGTGCTAAACACATCCCTCTGATGGTGCGCCCCCTAATAAAATGTTCTGCGCACGCCTATGTTAGCTGGCCTCTAGTGTGTTATTATTCAGATCCTGCTGCGACACCTGTTTTGACATTAATCATTTATGTGTGCAATGTACAGTCCCAGGGTGCATTTGACTACAGTTCCACGATTGTGAATTAAAGGTTTATCCATAAAGAGACCACTCAGAGGAAAAACTCTCCTTTGACATTGTGGTCTGTTTCAAATATTGTCTTCAGGTCAGGATTTTTAGTACACATGTGAAAATAGCTGGAAGCATTCATTTTCACTATCACTACTACTATACGTACATTAGGAAACTTTTATACCTTATAAACAAATAATCATTAATTTAGTGCAAGGAAAGAGAGCTTACTTTATATTAACTAGTCAATCTATCAGTCAAAAAATCCTTGGAGCCAAATCAGACTTTACTTTGTGTTTATACTGTGAGCTTCCTAGGACTCTCCGTGTTTTAATCTTTTATTCCTTTGACAAAGAGAAATGCTGTTTGCATGTGTTGAAAAGCTCTTTGAGACAGTTTAATTTGTGCTACCTCTTACGGATTTATATTGCGCCTAAGATACAAGACAGGAAGTCAGCTCTTTGTTCCTGGATTTTACATGTACCATTGCAGGCAAATTATCTAATTGTCAAGTGTACTGCAGTGTAACCAAAAGCGCTATCTTCACAGCTTCAGAGACCTGAAATACAGAGCAGTAAACACTTCAATAAATGTCATGCAATTATGATTAAGAAGAATAGATTGAAGGTAACAAACATTGCTACTTCACAGGTAACTAATTGAACTCCTGTCACTAACAAACTGTGTCACTTTACTCTGCTGAGACTACTTGGATATACGTAGTGTAAATTGGTCAATAGAAAACAAATTGTATATGAATTATATATTTCAATGTCCAGTTCTGTAGATGCTGCACGCTATTAGGCTGCAAAGATCCCTATTTGAGGAAGGGGTTACATTTTATACAGGGCCGTTCCTGCCACAGACATTGTCTAAGGACACATGTTTATTTACATAATTGCAAGCATACAAACCATTGCACAAGACATTTTTTCTTCTCTGTTTTTGCTAAGAAACAGTGGCTATTCTATGTAATATGGAGCTGCAACCCTTAATATAATTCATTCATCACACTTTCTGCTTGCATTTTATTCTACTTGCACTCCCTTTTCTCCTCACCTTACTGCCCTCTTTTTAGGCCTCTAACCTGTAATGTTTTTCTTCACGTAAATATCTCCCCAATAAAAATGCTCCTAAAGACCCTTCTTTGCCTGTATAATTAAACCAAAAAGCATTCTGTTTTATAACTGCCAACCCTCCCGCATTCTGCAGGAGACTCCCTGAAATAGCAGCAATCCCCCTGACTCCCTGAATAGACCAACAATCTCCCTGATTGCACCTTACCCCCATTAAGTAGCTGCTGCACGCATTGTAAATACATTTTCTTGTGGCCACTTACAGTATATGGAACCTCTTGTAAAACACAATACTATACCTCCCAACTTTTATTAATAAGCCGCGGCCACCAGAAAAGGGGTGTGGCTTCAGAGGAAGGGAAGGGGTATGGCTTTTCGGTAACGTCCACGCTGACAGATCTTTCACAGTCTCGCTAAAAATGCTTTTTAAAAAGTAGGCAAGTATGTTTTGTTTGTACCTCTTAATCTTTACACCATTATTCCCATAATTTAATAATTCTAATTTCCTAGAAACACAAATAGTATTTTCCCTACTGTACAAAACAAACATGTATGAGTTTATAAAAAAAGTATATTAGTTTACACTATACCAACTTCAGTATATTTATTTGCGTAAAAGGGGGAGGCGGGGGAGGGGTAGGAGAAAGAGACTGAAGATGAGGAATGCTGATAGATTGAGTAAAAGAAGGGAAAGGGAAAACAAAAATCACACTTGATAAGAATGAATAAACAAAAAGGAAAGGAATTAAAAAATTTAAAATATACAAATACAATGAGCAAGAACAAATGTAAACTGATCTTTTAAGTTCTTGTTTGGTGGAGGGCACAGTACTTTAGTACATTAGATGCCCCACTGGGCTGGTAGCAAGCTCTCCCTGTCCTACCCTAAAACACCGTTGGCGGTATTGCTCTGACCGCTGCAGATGTAAGGGCACGCTTCGGGATCCCGGCGGCGGCTGGTGGTATATATATATAATTATTTTTTTTCTTTTTGAGCTGCTTACTGTTTAATTTAGCGGAGCATACTACGCACTACCAGTCCCTGTTGGTCAGCATGCCGACCATCGGGATTGTGAGGGTGTGGGATGTAAGGGGCGGTTATGGACCGGCGGTCTCCTGACCGCCAGTCACATAGCTACATCCCGATTGTGTATACGAAGGGACAGGGGAGCCCATTCCTGTGATGTGCTGTGACGGCTGCTGTGGTGCCACTGCGCATGTACGGTCAGCTAAGACCGTACAAGCACAGAGGCCAATTCTGGGGAGGATTCTGGGGGAACCCTCTGCCGGCTACAAGTGCAATGAGTAGCCTATAGGCTACAATGTACCATAGCTGCGGGGGCCAATCTCAGGAGTGCTTTGCATTCCGGATATTGGTTAATCAGGCAGCATTGAATCCCCCATAGAAACCTATGTGGGATGCAGCTGTTTCGGGAATGGAGAGATCGCAGCAGGTATCAGAGATATCTACTGCAGTCCCTCTATCACTGACCTGGTTTGGGAGTGTTGTGGACTCGGGGTTTCTTCCGGTGACCGGGAAGAGGAACCGCAACTGGACCGCAGCAGAGATGGCCGAATGTAAGTTTTCCTCATGCAGGATTAGGTCGGCAGACAGGAGGCACGCGTGGACGCTGAAGGTCTCCTGAAAGACAGAACTTGAAAGGCGCTGATGAATCAGTGAAGAATACCAGGTGCTGGAGGCACAAACTGTGCTAAAGTGCACTGGGGGCTTGGAGACACTGAGGTGCTTGTAGGCGCTGAAGTGCTTGGAGGCGCTGAGGTGCGGGGAGGCGCTGAGGCGCTTGGAGGCGCTTGGAGTCGCGGAGGTGCTTGGAGTCGCGGAGGTGCTTGGAGTCGCGGAGGTGCTTGGAGGCACTGAGGTGCTTGGAGGCACTGAGGTGCTTGGAGGCGCTGAGGCGCTTGGAGGCACTGAGGCGCTTGAAGACACTGAGGCGCTTGAAGACACTGAGGCGCTTGGAGTCCGTCTGGGAGGGCTGGAAACCACAAGAATGCGGGAGCACTGGAGATCACAACTTCTGTAGGCAGAATAGATGATACTCAGGCGCCGGAGCTCTGCCCGGCGTCTGAATTTGAACTTCCCGCCAGCGTCTGATTGGGGAGCGCTTGATGACGTCACCCGCACCCGCGACGTCCACACTATGAGCGCTGGACGGAGCGCCGGGAGCCGGAGACCGCCAGCGAAGACAGCCGCCCGGAGATCCAGCACCCCCGGAGAGGCAAGTACGGGGGCCGTGGCGGCTGTATGACTATACCCCCTCCTCTAGGAGTGGCCTCTGGACACTTTCCTGGTTTCGTAGGATGTCAAGAATGGAAAATCCGGTTTAGTCGAGGAGCTGGGACCTCAGAAGCCTTTATCCAACTTCTCTCCTCAGGACCATAACCTTTCCATTCCACCAGATATTGCAGATTCTTGTGATGGTAACGAGAGTCCAGAGTAGTTTTGATCTCGAAGTCTGTTCCGGTTTCAGTTTCTACTGAGGTGGGGCTAGTAGACTTTGAATGAAAACGATTAAGGACAAAAGGACGAAGAAGAGAAACATGGAAGGCATTTGGTATACGTAGGTGAGAAGGTAAACCCAACTTGCAGACCACAGGATTCAGGACTTGTAGCACAGGATAAGGACCGATGAATCTTGGAGCAAACTTCATAGTGGGCACCTTTAACCGGAGATTGCGTGTGGAAAGCCATACCCTATCATCAACCTTGTATTGAGGAGCGGCTCGCCGTTTCTTATCCGCGAAGAACTTGTATCGGACAGAAACCTTTTTAAGACTAGCATGAATCTTACTCCAAATTTGCCTGAAGTGTAGTAGAGTGGAAGTCACAGCTGGTACCTCTTCTGTCGGAAAAATTGGTAATTCCGGAACTCGTGGGTGGAACCCATAGTTGATGAAGAATGGAGACTCGCCAGTGGAAGAATGAAATGAATGGTTATGGGCAAACTCCGCCCAAGGTAACAACTCCACCCAGTTGTCCTGTGAAGGGGAGAGATAAAGGCGGAGGAAAGTCTCTAGATCTTGGTTGACTCGTTCCGTTTGTCCATTCGTTTGGGGATGATAGGCAGACGAAAATGTAAGTGTAATTTGTAAGGCTGAGCAGAGGGCTCTCCAAAACCTTGCGGTGAACTGTACCCCTCGATCAGAGACTATTTCTTGAGGTAAACCATGCAACCGAAAGTGTTCCCGGATGAACAATAAAGCCAACTTGGGAGCTGTCGGCAGACCTGTCAATGGAACGAAGTGCGCCATCTTTGAAAAGCGGTCAACAATCACCCAGATGGTATTGTAACCCTTGGAACAGGGCAATTCGGTAATGAAGTCCATGGAAATATGAGTCCAGGGTTTCATAGGAATGGACAGAGGGCGAAGCAACCCGGCAGGAGGTAGACGAGGAGATTTATGCTGGGTACACTGTGGACAAGAATTAACGTAATCCTGTACATCCTTCCTCATGGTGTCCCACCAGTAAGATCTTTGTAGAAACTTGAGCATCTTCTGGATGCCGGGATGACCAGAGAACTTGGAGATGTGAGCCCACTGCAGTATTTTCGGTCAGAATTTAGTTGGTACAGACATTCTCCCAGGGGGAGGGCCCGGAGTAGTGGAAGCAGCGGAAACAGAAATTGGATTCAGAATTAAATTCCGTTCGGAAGAATCCTCTTAATCTGTAGGAGTTTGTGAACGAGAGAGTGCATCAGCTTTTGTATTGAAAGTCGCGGCCCGGTACTCGATAACAAAAGAAAATCAAGTGAAGAAAAGCGCCCATCTAGCTTGACGAGGATTCAAACACTGTGCGGTTTTAATGTACAACTAATTTTTGTGATCGGTGTAAATAGTAATCACATGTTTGGCCCCTTCTAAAAGATACCTCCACTCCTCCAAAGCGGATTTTATGGCTAAGAGCTCTTGATCACCAATAGTATAATTCCGTTCGGCCGGGGAGAACTTTCGAGAGTGGAAGCCACACGGATGCAATTTCTTATCCGAGGAGTACTGGGAGAGAACGGCTCCGACTCCGACCGAGGATGCATCAACTTCCAGGAAAAAAGGTTCTTCGAAATTTGGTTGTTGAAGTACCGGGGCTGACATAAAAGCTGATTTCAAGTAGGTGAAAGCTTCCATGGCTTCGGGAGACCACAAACCCGGGTTGGAGCCCTTTCTGGTCAAGGCGGTAATGGGTGCAACTATAGTAGAGAAACCCCTAATGATTTTCCTGTAATAATTCGCAAAGCCCAGGAATCTTTGTATCGCTTTCAAAGAGAGAGGCTGATTCCAGTCACGAATGGCAGAAAGTTTCTCCGGGTCCATGCGAAGTTCCGTCCCCGAGATGATATAACCGAGGAACGGAATTGATGTTACTTCGAAGGTACATTTGGAGATCTTAGCATAGAGATGATTTTTTCGTAAATGGTGGAGCACCTCTTTGACCTTTGTCCTGTGTTCAGCAAGATCTTTGGAAAAAATCAGTATGTCGTCTAAATATACCACAACACTTCGATATAACATGTCTCGGAAGATTTAGTTGACGAATCCCTGGAAGACGGCAGGGGCATTACTAAGGCCAAACGGCATCACCAGATATTCATAATGCCCATCCCTGGTATTGAAGGCGGTCTTCCATTCATCCCCTTCTCGGATGCGTATAAGATTATAGGTCCCCCTCAAATCGAGCTTGGAGAAAACGCGGGTACCACGAACCCTATCAAATAACTGTGATTAGTGGCAAGGGGTATTTATTCTTGATGGTGATATCGTTTAAGCCGCGGTAGTCGATACATGGTCTCAACCCCCCGTCCTCCTTCTTCACGAAAAAGAAGCCCGCTCCAGCCGGGGAGATAGAGGGGCGAATGAATCCTTTGAGCAGATTGGACTTAATATAGTCCGACATAGCTTGGGTCTCAGGAAGTGACAGAGGATATGTGCGGCCACGGGGCGGCATCTTCCCTGGGATAAGGTCAATGGGGCAGTCCCAAGGCCTATGGGGTGGTAACCGGTCAGCCGCCTGTTCCGAAAACACATCCTTGAACTCTTGATACGCCTCCGGAATATGCTCTTCATCCGACTTAGAAGACACGGAGCGGACAGACAGGAGTGAGACAGTTAGCGTGACAAAATGAACTCCAAGACAGAATTTGAGAAGACTTCCAATCAATGTGGGGATTATGAACTTTGAGCCAAGGCATTCCGAGGACCAGATCATGATGCATTTCCGGAATCACCAAGAATTCCAGACATTCTTGATGTAGAGCTCCGACCTGCAGCTTAACTGGCTCCGTGCGCCACGTTATGAGACCCTTGGATATTCTAGTACCATTGATAGCCGTCAACGAAATAGGCCGCTCGATACGCCGTACCTTTAAATCCATGCTTTGGACACAGGAAGAAGAAACGAAGTTCCCCGCAGCTCCGGAATCCAGCAGGGCCTCACAAGACTTGGAGACTGACTTGGTGATTAAGGACACAGGAAGCAAACAATCCAAAGTCGGAGAAGATTTAGTCGTGACCCCCAACTTGACTACTCCGGAACAAGCTAGGCCTGAGGTGCTTGGAGGCGCTGAGGTGCTTGGAGGCGCTGAGACGCTTGGAGGCGCTGAGGTGCTTGGAGGCACTGAGGTGCTTGAAGACACTGAGGTGCTTGGAGGCACTGAGGTGCTTGAAGACACTGAGGTGCTTGAAGACACTGAGGCGCTTGGAGTCCATCTGGGAGGGCTGGAAACCACAGGAATGCGGGAGCACTGGAGATCACAACTTCTGTAGGCAGAATAGATGATACTCAGGCACCGGAGCTCTGCCCAGCGTCTGAATTTGAACTTCCCGCCAGCGTCTGATTGGGGAGCGCTTGATGACGTCACCCGCACCCGCGACGTCCACACTATGAGCGCTGGACGGAGCGCCGGGAGCCGGAGACCGCCAGCGAAGACAGCCGCCGGAGATCCAGCACCCCTGGAGAGGCAAGTACGGGGGCCGCGGCGGCTGTATGACACCCTCCTTCTTACATTCGGGGGATAGTTAAAATTTGCAGCTAACCTCCGAAAATATACGTTATGGTAAGAACTTACCGTTGATAACGGTATTTCTCCTAAGTCCACAGGATCCACAGGATAACAATGGGATATGATGAATCGACAGCGGATTTGCACCAATCGGGCAAAGCTTTTCCGGCCTCCCAGCATGCAACGGGCCCGTCCATATATCCCCACCTCCTTGCTCAGGCAAATCAGTTGTATTCCAAAGCTCAAGACAGGAGCATCATATATAGCCCTAATCAAGCGATAAGAACCCACATGCACACCCTTCCGTACAAGAAGGAAGAGGTTAGTGAGTAAAAGGATCCTCAAATCAGGTGTGTAAGGGTGGCCCTGTGGACTTAGGAGAAATACCGCTATCAACGTTAAGTTCTTACCATAACACATATTTCTCCGGCAGGGTCCACAGGATAACAATGGGATTTTCCAAAGCAATTTAGTTGTGGGGACGCTCCTGATTGGACAGGAGAATCCTTTGCCCGAATTCAGCGTCATGAGAGGCAAAGGTATCCAAGGCATAATGTCTAATGAATATGTTAATGGAAGACCATGTGGCTGCCTTACATATCTGTTCTGCTGAAGCACCACGTTGTGCTGCCCATGAAGGACCTACCTTACTAGTAGAGTGAGCAGAGACATTAGCCGGAACACGGAGATCAGCCTGAGAATGCTTCTGAAATCGTCATCCGAAGCTATCTTGCCAGTGTCTGCTTATCAGCAGGCCATCCTCTCTTGTGAAATTCGAAGAGAATGAAGAGAGAACCTGTCTTTCTGATGGCACTGGTACGATCAGGCATGTCCAAACTGCGGCCCTCCAGCTGTTGTGAAACTACACATCCCAGCATGCCCTGACACAGTTTTGCTGTCAGAGAATGCTAATTCTATGTCAGGGCATGCTGGGATGTGTAGTTTCTCAACAGCTGGAGAGCCGCAGTTTGGACATGCCTGATGTAGATCCTTTAATGCACGGACTACGTCCAGCGATGCATCTCCCTCAGAAAGGCCCAGTACCTGGAAAGCCGGGACTACAATTTCTTCCTTAAGGTGGAATTTAGACACCACCTTCGGAAGATACCCAGATCTAGTTCTGAGAACTGCCTTATCTGGATTAAAATAAAAAAAATAAAAATCAGAAATGGGGAATGACATGATAATGCCCCTAAATCTGATACTCTTCTAGCTGACGCCATAGCCAGTAGAAAGAGAACATTAGATGTCGACCATTTAAGATCCACTTTATTAAGTGGTTCAAACGGGGCAACTTGAGGGGCTTTCAGGACTAGACTTAAGTCCCAGGGCACTGTAAGAGGAACAAAAGGAGGTTGAATGCGCAGCATTCCCTGGAAAAAAGTACGCACATCCTGTAAATTGGCAATTTTCTTTTGGAACCATACAGTCAATGCCGACACTTGCACTCTCAAGGAAGCCACCTTCAAACCTTTATCCATTCCTTGCAGGGTGTGGGAAAACTTATTGGGCGCTAGAAGGGAACCAGGCAGCCTGGGATACACCTGCGGGGTTTTCCTTCTTTACCCCAAGATGTACAAATGTAAGAGGATGGTGGTGTACCTTGGGCGCCTACCCTTTCTGTGGGCTTATGAGAGAACCAAAACAATGGTCACCTTATAACACGGGTAGATGTATATGTGCAAGTGTGATTTGAAAACTGATAACGTACAGTGTTGTATAAAATAAACACATATTTAATACACAATTACATATAAAACAACTTATAAAAGCGTACCAATAGGTAAGCTAGGAGCCGCAGATGTTAAATAGGGCAGGGTGGTCCAAGCTTCACCCTGCTCTGGCTCCTAAGCTTAATAATGGGTCAGTGTCCCCGGATGGATGACAATACTCGTACAGTTTTGTTCAAACAAAGCAGAAACGTACCAGTGAGGCAGCTGAGGAGCCGCAGGTGTTGTAATAAGCAGGGTGGTCCAGACTTCACCCTGCTCTGGCTCCCAAGTTTACCACAGGTCGGTGTCAGATGGATGAACAATCGGTATTCCTTCTTTGGTCCAGTAGCCGTGGATCCAGTATCCAATGCGTTTCGAGTTATGCAATCTCTTCCTCAGGGCTTGATGGTTCCTTCCTTCTTCAAACTTGGCTTTTAAAGATGGTGGAGGATTAGTTCCAGGTCATGGGTCCCAAATGGGTTTATAAACCAATTAAAATAGCGTATTATTGATGTGATGGCAATACTAATAGGGATGTTGATCAAAAACGTGATGTTATATTTTTTTGGAAAGGGGATATGGATAGTTTGACAAAATTCTGTGATCATTTGAACGACAATGACAGGAATATTGTCCTCACCTTTACAAACAGCAAAACCGAGATTAACTTCCTGGATCTATCCATATACATCAAGGAAAACATCATTCAAACCAAAACATATAACAAACCTACAGACTCTAACAATTACATATGCAAAGAGAGTGAACATCACGTCAATTGGCTGAATGGCATACCTAAAGGTCAATTTTTAAGAATAAGAAGAAATTGCAGCGAAGACACCGTCTGCATGTCTCAGATCAACGAACTCAAAAATGCCTTTATCGAAAAAGGTTATCATCCCGAAAACTTGGAAAAAATCCAGACGGAAATTATGAATAGAGACAGGACCACACTCATTCATAACCAGAAGGGAAACGATCAAAAGCCCTCCAATCACTCTCAATGGTCGTTCATCACAGGATACGACCATCAATATAAAAGAATAGAACAGATCATCAAGAAGCATTGGAATCTACTTTGCATGGATGAGACATTGAAGAACATCATTCCGAATAGACCCACTTTCATTTACCGGAAGGCAGCGAATCTCAAGCCCTGAGGAAGAGATTGCATATCTCGAAACGCGTTGGCTACTGGATCCACGGCTACTGGACCAAAGAAGGAATACCGATTGTTCATCCATCTGACACCGACCTGTGGTAAACTTGGGAGCCAGAGCAGGGTGAAGTCTGGACCACCCTGCTTATTACAACACCTGCGGCTCCTCAGCTGCCTCACTGGTACGTTTCTGCTTTGTTTGAACAAAACTGTACGAGTATTGTCATCCATCCGGGGACACTGACCCATTATTAAGCTTAGGAGCCAGAGCAGGGTGAAGCTTGGACCACCCTGCCCTATTTAACATCTGCGGCTCCTAGCTTACCTATTGGTACGCTTTTATAAGTTGTTTTATATGTAATTGTGTATTAAATATGTGTTTATTTTATACAACACTGTACGTTATCAGTTTTCAAATCACACTTGCACATATACAGCTACCCGTGTTATAAGGTGACCATTGTTTTGGTTCTCTCATAAGCCACAGAAAGGGTAGGCGCCCAAGGTACACCACCATCCTCTTACCTTTATCCATTCCTGCTTGAAGTAATGCTAAGACCATGGAAATTCTGAAAGACTTACGGTCCATTTTCCGTTCACTGCACCAATGAATATAGGTTTGCCATATTTGGTGATAAATGCGAGTGGAGGAAGGTTTCCTTGCTCTGAGCATTGTTTGAATTACCTGTTGTGAGAATCCTCTTGACTTCAGGATAGAGGTTTCAAGAGCCACACCGTCAAAGACAGTCAATCCAGATGTCTGTGATAACAAGGACCCTGCATCAGTAGATCTGGACGTTGAGGGAGCAGAAGTGGAACATCCATCGACATCCTCTGCAGATCTGTGTACCAATGTCTTCTGGGCCAAGTCAGAGCTATTAGTATCACGGCACCTTTTCCTTGCTTTATCTTTCTCACCACCCTGGGTAATAGGGTGATTAGAGGAAACACATAAGCCAGATGAAAATCCCATCTCACCGACAGGCATCCACAAAGATCACTCTGGGATCCTTGGTTCTTGACCCGTATGCGAGCACTTTGTTGTTCAGCCAGGACGCCATGAGATCTCTCTCTGGCAACCCCCACTTGTCTACTAGAGTCTAGAAGACCTCCGAATGAAGAGCCCATTCACTTGCCTGAATGGCGTGTCGACTGAGAAAGTCCGCTTCCCAGTTTAGGACTCCCAGAACGAACACTGCGGACAAGGCTGGATGATAAAGTTCTGCCCACCTTAGTATGTGACTTACCTCGCTTTTCGGCTGTAATTTCCTCCCTGATGGTTGAGGAATGCCACTGCCGTCGCATTGTCCGAGCGGATCTGGACTGGTTTTCCCCGAAGAATGTCCTTTGCCTGAATAAGTGCCATGTATATGGCCCAAAGTTCTAATATATTTATTGGCAGGCAACTTTCTTCCTTGGTCCATTGCCCCTGAAAACACAACCTTCCTGACACTGCTCCCCAGCCCTGGAGACTGGCATCTGTCGTCAGAATTTCCCAAACTGATATCCAAAAGAGTCTCCCCCTGTCCAGATGGGATGTCTGTAGTCACCAGGCTAATGACCTTCTTACTTCTATCGTAAGAACCATAGTCTGTGTTTTTATCGTCTGATGCAACCCATTACATTTGACATGAATCAGACGCTGCAGAGGCCTCAAGTGGAATTGTGCATACTCCACTATGTCGAATTTCTTTTTCATCCACTAGGGGTCACTGGAGTACTCTTGGGATATGGACGGCCTCCACAGGAAGTAGGCACTGAATAAATTAATTTTGAAACTACACCTCCCCTCCATATCCCCGAGTACCTCAGTGTTTTTTCTGTGCTCGACACAGTTAGTAGGCTTGTGGCTTTGCTGCCACAGAGGTCCACATTTCATTGAAATTTTTTTTTTTTTTACTGTTTCAGTTAGATTGTTGCGGTCGATTTACCGCCAGCCCTCATAGCACCAGGCCAGTACGTCAGGTTCTCAGCGAAGGCTGAACGATTTCCAATGAGAGACAATTACAATTATTGGGTGTTTTACTACCTACCTATCGGAGTGTACCCTACACAGCAGTAGGGCTGTTGCTTCGCCCTGCTTTGGTAAGGGTTTTGAGGTAACAAGGCTGTAGGGGCAGGGCACTCCAGTTCAGGTTTGCCCTAAATAAAGACCACCTTACACTTCTTGCTACCTACAGCTTCTTTGGACGTTGGCAGTTGGTTCTTGCGTTTTCAGCTTCGCTAGTGGCGCATAACGTCCACTTTGGCTACGTTCCTAACAGGCGGAGTTGGATTCCAAACGAGATAGATCGCAGACCAAGTGGGGGGGGGGGGGATCTGATTTCCTACCATTGTCTACGCGAATTCCTGAATGATTCCGTCTCAACGACTTCAATTCCTAGGCATGATTCTCGATACGGTAAATCAAAGAATTTACCTACCCGAACAGAAAGTACAGGTCATTCGTCATCTGGTACAATTAGTGCTCAAGCCACGCACAGTCTCGGTTAATTTGTGCATTCGCCTATTAGACACAATAGTGGCGGCTTTCGAAGCGCTTCAGTTCGGAGGACTTCACTCACGTCCTTTTCAATTGGATGTGCTCGCACAGTGGTCGGGCTCACATCTGCAGATTTACCGCAGGGTGAGGTTGTCTCCAAGGGCCAGAGTGTCTCTACTCTGGTGGCTCAAAGTACAGAATCTAACCACAGAGAAACGGTTCGGTGCCTGGAATTGGATAATTCTCACGGCGGACGCGAGTCTCAGAGGTTGGGGAGCTGTAGTTCAAAATTATCAGCTCCAGGGTCTCTGGGCGGTTCACGAAAGATTGCTGTCCTGGAACTCCGGGCAATTTACAATGCGCTACGACAAGCAGTGCACAGGCTGCAGGCTCAGGCTGTTCAGGTGCAGTCAGACAATGCGACGGCGGTCGCATACATCAACAAACAAGAAGGAACAAAAAGCCGTATGGCAATGCGGGAAGTAGCTTGAATCCTCTATTGGGCCAAGTATCACCAAATGATATTGTCGGCAGTAGTCATTCCGGGAGTGGACAACTGGGAGGCGGATTATCTCAGCCGTCTGAATTTTCAAGGAGAATGGGCATTAAATCCAGAAGTATTTCACATGCTGGTCCAGAAATTGAGTTACCCGCAGGTGGACCTGATGGCATCTCGCCACAATCATCAAACGCCTCAGGTCGTGTCCAGAACGAGAGATCCAAAGGCAGTGGCGGTGGATGCTCTCACAATCACGTGGCCATATAGTCTCGTGTATCTGTTTCCACCGTTTCCACTGCTCCCTCTGTGGCTAAAACGGATCAAAGGAGAGTCCGTCACAGTTATACTAGTTGCGCCTCTTTGGCCTCGGAGAGCTTGGTTCTTGGATCTCCGCGGTCTACTCGCAGTCCGTCTTTGGCCGCTCCCACTACATTCTGACCTGTTACAGCAGGGTCCGTTCCTTTACCCCGATTTAGCGCGGCCGCGTTTGACGGGGTGGCTGTTGAGACAGCCCTCTTAAGAAGAGAGGGCATTCCAGAATCGGTTATACCAACCATGTTACGAGCTAGGAAGCCGGTTACGGCAGCTCATTATTACAGAATTTGGCGTGCCTATGTAGGTCGGTGTGAAGCTCGGAAGTTTCCGACATCATCTTTTAAGTTATCCCGTCTTTTGTTATTTCTACAGATGGGGTTAGATAGAGGTCTGAGTTTATCCACACTTAAAGTGCAGATATCGGCGTTGTCCATTTATTTTCATAGTAGATTGGCCCTATTGCCGTCGGTTCACACCTTTATGCAGGGTGTCCTCAGAGTTCAGCCTCCATTCACTCCACCTACTGCGCCATAAGACTTGAATCTGGTTTTTAGATTTCTTACAGTCTTTTTATTATGAACCCTTACAACAAGTGGATATTAAATTTCTCAATTGGGAAAACAATTTTTCTTTTAGCCTTAGCGTCAGCAAGGAGTGTTTCAGATTTGGGTGCTTTGTCGTGCAAGCCACCGTATTTAGTGTTTCATGATGACAGAGCGGAACTCCGGACGAATTCCGCTTTTCTACCAAAAGTAGTGTCATCTTTTCACATCAATCAACCAATAGTAGTTCCTGTGTTACAGGAGACTCTGGTAGGTTGGATGTGGTACGCGCATTACGCATTTATGTAGCCCGAACGTCGACCGTTCGTAAGACGGATACGTTGTTTGCTCTCTATGATGCTGCCAAGATGAGTTGGCCAGCTTCTAGGCAGACCTTATCCAGTTGGATTAAACTGACCATACGTCAGGCTTACCTTCATGCTAGGTTACAGCCGCCTACATCAGTAACAGCTCATTCCACACAGGCTATGGGAACATCATGGGCAGCGAGTCATGGAGCTTCTACGACCTTTGCCGGGCGGCTACATGGTCTTCGGTGCACACGTTTGTGCGCCTCTACAAGTTTGATACGTTGGCGGCATCAGCATCTAGCTTTGGCCGCCTAGTGTTACAGGTGCCAAACAGCTCTCCCGCCCACGGGGGAAACTTTGGTACGTCCCAAGAGTACTCCAGTGACCCCTAGTGAATGAAAAAGAAAATAGGATTTTGGTACTTACCAGGTAAATCCTTTTCTTTGAATCCATAGGGGGCACTGGACGCCCACCCAGAGCAGTTTACCTGGTTTGGGGTAGGTTCAGTAGATCTTATGGTAACACATTTTCACCGACTGGTTCAGATTAACAAGTTCTAATCGGTTATGGTGTCAACTGTTTAGTTGTCAGTAATGTTGTGTCAACTTTATTGTTGTCCGTTATGTTATATGTAATTCTACACTGTCAACCTCTCTATCGCTCCTGTTCGGCTCAGTAAAAAACACTGAGGTACTCAGGGATATGGAGGGGAGGTGTAGTTTCAAAATTAATTTATTCAGTGCCTACTTCCTGTGGAGGCCGTCCATATCCCAAGAGTACTCCAGTGCCCCCTATGGATTCAAAGAAAAGGATTTACCTGGTAAATACCAAAATCCTATTTTTGACACCATCAAACCCGTCAAGCGCATTGCTGCGTGAATAAATACCTTTTGACTGTGTAACAAGACCTGAATCCTTAACTGAACCTTGGATATCTTGTTCAGAGGTAAAATTACTCTTTGAAGACTTGAATCCAGTACAGCCCCCAAGTGAGTAATCCGTTGTGATGGAACCAGAGTCGATTTTGCCCAATTTATGAGCCACCCGTGGTTCTGCAGACACGTTATTGTCTGTTGCAGATGACATAGGAGCAATTCCTGCGACTGTGCCAGGATTAAAAAGATCGTTGAGGTATGGAAATATTCTTATCCCCTGCTGGCGGAGATAAGCTGCCATTACCACCATAATCTTGGTAAATACTCTGGGAACTGTGGCTAACCCAAAAGGTAGGGCTTGGAACTGAAAATGCTGTTGGAGGACAGCGAACCTGAGATAGCACTGATGGGACAGTGCTGTAGGAACATGTAGGTAAGCATCCTGTATATCCAGGGATACCATATAATCCCCTGGCTACATGGCCAAAAATAGGATTTTGGTACTTACCAGATAAATCCTTTTCTTTGAATCCATAGGGGGCACTGGAGTACTCTTGGGATATGGACGGTTCCACTGGAACTAGGCACTGAACAGTTAAACTTTGACTATACCTCCCCTCCATATCCCAGAGTACCTCAGTGTTTTTTACTGAGCCGAACTGGAGCTATAGAGGTTGACAATGGAGAAATACATATAACAAAACTGGACAACAATAAAGTTGACACCAACAAAAAATGACAACTAACAGTTGACACCAACCCGACAGAATTTCTAATTTGAAACAGTCGGTAAGAGTGTGTTACCATAATATTCCCTGCACTTACCACAACCAGGTAATAACTGCTATGGGTGCGCGTCCAGTACCCCTATGGATTAAAAGAAAAGGATTTATCTGGTAAGTACCAAAATCCTATTTTCTTTTTCATCCACTAGGGGTCACTGGAGTACTCTTGGGACGTACCAAAGTTTCCCCCCGTGGGCGGGAGAGCTATTTGGCACTTGTAACACTAAACGGCCAAAGCTAGATGCTGATGCCGCAAAAGTATCAAACTTATAAAAGCGCACAAACGTGTGCACTGATGACCATGTAGCCACCCGGCAAAGCGGTGTCGTAGAGGCTCCACGACCAGCTGCCCATGAAGTTCCAACAGAACGTGTGGAATGAGCTGTTACCGATGTAGGCAGCTGTAATCTAGCCTGAAGATAAGCCTGACGTATGGTCAGTTTTATCCATCTGGATAGGGTCTGCTTAGAGGCTGGCCAACCCCTCTTGGCAGCATCATAGAGAACAAACAACGTATCAGTCTTATGAAGTGCAGACGTTCGAGACACATAAACGCGTAAAGCGCGTACCACATCCAGAGTTTCAGAATGTCCTAATAACACAGGAACTACTATTGGTTGGTTGATGTGAAAAGATGGCACTACTTTTGGTAAGAAAGCGGGATTCGTCCGAAGTTCCGCTCTGTCATCATGAAACACCAAATATGGTGGCTTGCATGACAAGGCACCCAAATCTGAAACTCGCCTTGCCGAAGCCAAGGCTAGAAGAAAAATTGTTTTCCAAGTGAGAGATTTAATATCCACCTGTTGTAAGGGTTCAAAATGAAAAGACTGTAAGAAATCTAAAACCAGATTCAAGTCCCATGGCGCTGTAGGTGGAATGAATGGAGGCTGTACTCTGAGGACACCCTGCATAAAGGTGTGTTCTGATGGCAAAAGAGCCAATCGTCTTTGAAAGTAAATTGACAAAGCAGATATCTGCACTTTTAGTGTGGATAAACGTAGACCTCCATCTAATCCCATCTGTAGAAATAACAAAAGACGGGATAACTTGAAAGATGAAGTTGGAAACTTCCTAGCTTCACACCAACCTATATAGGCACGCCAAATTCTATAATAATGAGCTGCCGTAACCGGCTTCCTAGCTCGTAACATGGTTGGAATGACTGATTCTGGAATGCCCTCTCTTCTTAAGAGGGCGGTCTCAACAGCCACCCCGTCAAACGCAGCCGCGCTAAATCGGGGTAAAGAAACGGACCCTGTTGTAACAGGTCCGGACGTAGTGGGAGCGGCCAAGGATCGTCTGCGAGTAATCCGCGAAGATCCGAAAACCAAGCTCTCCGTGGCCAATGAGGCGCCACTAGTATGACTGTGACGAATTCTCTTTTGATCCGTTTAAGCAATAGAGGGTGGAAACAGATATACTAGACTGTATGGCCACCTGACTGTGAGAGCATCCACCGCCACTGCCTCTGGATCTCTCATTCTGGATACATACTGGGGCGTTTGATGATTGTGGCGAGATGCCATCAAGTCCACCTGCGGGTAACCCCACCTCTGGACCAGCATGTGAAATACGTCTGGATTTAATGCCCATTCTCCTGGATAAAAATCCCGACGACTGAGATAATCCACCTCCCAGTTGTCCACTCCCGGAATGAATACTGCCGACAATATGACCTGGTGGTATTCTGCCCAATTAAGGATTCGAGCTACTTCCCGCATTGCCATGCGGCTTCTCGTTCCGCCTTGTTTGTTGATATATGCGACCGCCGTCGCATTGTCTGATTGCACCTGGACTGCCTGAGCCTGCAGCATGTGCACTGCCTGTCGTAATGCATTGTAAATTGCCCGGAGTTCCAGGACATTTATAGACAGCAATCTTTCGTGATCCGCCCAGAGACCCTGGAGCTGAAGATTCTGAACTACAGCTCCCCAACCTCTGAGACTTGCGTCTGCCGTGAGAATTATCCAATTCCAGGTGCTGCACTGTTTTCCTGCGGTTAGATTCTGTACCCTGAGCCACCAGAGTAGAGACACTCTGGTCCTTGGAGACAACCTTACCCTGTGGTGAATCTGTAAGTGCGAGCCCGACCACTGTGCGAGCACATCCAGTTGAAAAGGACGTGAGTGAAACCTTCCGAACTGAAGTGCTTCGAAAGCCGCCACCATTGTGCCTAAGAGGCGAATGCACAAATGAACCGAGACTGTGCGTGGCTTGAGCACTAATTGTACCAGATGACGAATGACCTGTACTTTCTGTTCGGGTAGGTAGATCCTTTGGTCTACCGTTCGAGAATCATACCTAGGAATTGAAGTCGTTGGGACGGAACTAGATGTGATTTCTTGAAGTTGACAATCCAACCGTGGTGAACCAGTACATTGTATGTCAGCAATGCCTGTTGAAGGAGGATTTGTTGAGACGGAACTTTGATGAGTAGATCGTCCAAGTATGGAACTATTATCACTCCTAGAGATCTGAGATGAGCTATCATCACAGACATCACCTTGGTGAATACCCGAGGCGCTGACGAGAGGCCAAACGGTAGAGCCTGAAACTGGTAATGGTTCTGTCGTATTGCAAACCGCAAAAACCTTTGATGAGGAGGCCAAATCGGAATGTGTAAGTACGCATCCTTGAGATCCAGCGCAATCATAAACTCCTGTGGCTCTAGACCTGCAATTACTGATCGTAGAGATTCCATTTTGAATCTGTAATAAGTGACGTACTGGTTGAGGCCCTTTAAGTTCAATATTGGCCTGACCGAGCCATCCGGCTTCGGTACCACAAACAGACTGGAATAATAACCCTGACCCTGTTGGTGCACAGGGACCGAAACCAAAACTGCTGCGTCCAGCAGAGACTGAATGGCAGTCTGCAGAATCGCCCTCTTGTCGTCCGACAGAGGCAGTCCTGTCCTGAAAAACCGCATTGGCGGGGGACAGTCGAACTCTATTTTGTAACCTGTTAAAACTAGATTGCGGATCCACCCATCTGTGGACGTCTGAAGCCACTCCAACTGGAATGACTGAAGACGTGCTCCTACAATAGGAGAACAGAGATGGGCTGGGAGCCCGTCATGCCACTGGCTTACCGGTGACTTTAGTATCCTGACGAGTGGTATTGGCTCGTTGGAAACTACGTCCCCGACCTCGTCTACCTGGTGTGGCCGTTCCCCTGCCACGCCCGCGAAAGGACTGAGGTGTAAAAGATTTGAACGCCGGTCCAGAATATCTTTTTCTAGGCACTGTTGGAGGAAATGGTAAGAAAACCGACTTCCCTCCCGTGGCCTCAGAAATCCATTTGTCCAATTCAGGACCGAATAACTTCTCGCCCTCATAAGGTAATGCTTCTATTCCTTTTTTGACCTCTGTCTCCGCTCGCCAAGAACGTAGCCAGAACGCACGTCGTGCTGTGACTAGTGATGATGAAAGGCGAGAAGTGAGCTGACAGACGTCAGTAGAAGCTGTACATAAATAGTCAGCCGCTTCCCAGATTTGATCAGCGAGAAGTATAAGATGATCATCAGTTAAGGCAGATCTGAGTTCTGTTATCCATACCATTAGAGCTTTAGTTACCCAAATGCCACTCAACCCAGGTCTAAGCAGCACTCCTGCCGCTGTATACATGGACTTCAGCATAACCTCTATTTTATGGTCCAAAGGGTCCTTGAGTGTAGTTGCAGCTGGTACTGGTATGGTTAATTTCTTTGTAAGTTTAGACACAGATGAATCCACCAACGGAGGATTCTCCCATGTAGCTGTCATAGAATCTGGAAACGGATAGCTAGACCTAAATCTGTGAGGTACAGAAAACCGTTTATCCGGATTCTTCCTTGTTTCTAGTAACATTTTATTAAGAAATTCTGACACAAGAAAACAAATTGGAATTCTCTGTCGTTTAGTAAAAACGACCTCATCATTTGTCAGAGGCTCCTCAGTTTCTGTAAAATTCAGAGACTAACGCACTGCTCTGATGAGATTATCAATACCCGGCCTGTCAAAATCGTCACCATCTGACTGCTGGTCTACTTCGCCCTCCTCACCCACATCTTGTACAGTGAGGTCTGGTGAAGAATCATCAGACAGTAACATAGCAGAAACCGGTAGTTTATAAGAAAAATGAAACTTATCCCCTTTAATCAAAGAGGATCTGGACCTTTGGTAAGGCTGAGACCCCTCAGGAAGTTCTAACGGTCTCACCCTAGATTCAGATCTTGCCGCCTCTTGCTCCTGCCGAGAGGCGGCCAACTCTGATTGCAAACCAGCTAAAACATCTGCTAATATAGCCCTTGGCGAGTCCGGGGTAGAAACTGGATTTGGAACCGGAGCAGGAGTTGTATTTGTTTCGGAATTTACCACACATACTTTACATGTGGTAAATCCGTCAGGTAATACACCCTTACAGACATTGCAGAAAAACTGCTTCTTAGATTTTGCTGGTGTCTTACTCATTATGTAAATAATAATAAAAAAAAAAAAACAATATAAATACAAAGACAAGAGAGAGAAAACCTGTGCGACTCAGTAAATAGTACTAAGGTGTCTCTATAAATCTGGCCAAGTGTGCCAGTAATATGCCTGATCCCAAAATCCCCGTAACACCCCTGCGCCTTCAATGGTGGAGAGATGTATTACAGGAAAATCTGGAGAGAAACAAAAAAACAGGAAGCATGGTTTAATATGTCCCCATGCTCACAGAATATCACAAAGTGCAAACATTTAACTTATGCAGCAGATTATACTTAAATGTATATATGCCATCCTGTTACTTATCTATACAGCGCTGCTGGCTCTGTGTTAGACCATACACCCTGGATAAAGAATAGTGTGCCTCCCTCTCTCCCCCGTGCTCCGTGTACCGCTACTCTGTATCCGGAGACCGCTGCTATGACTCCGGAAGTGCCAGACGTTATGCCGCATGGAGCCGTGGAGCGGCTATGCAGCATCGTGGCTGAGCGCGGCGGGAGAGGTGTTCACAGCGGCGCTGAAAGCGGCGGTGGGCAGCGCACGGCATAATACACAGACACAGTAATCCCACACAGCGGGGCGGCAGCATGAACTGACCGCCCCAAACACATACCTGGACCCTGTGGTGAGGGCAATGACGGGGCTTCTCTGCAAGCACTGTCAGCCTTTTACTGCAGGTGTCCTGCACGTGGAAATGAGGGAGCTCTTCTAGAGAGGTCCGACACCCACAGCTGCATCAGCAGCTTTCACTATCCCAAACCCTCGCCTTCTTGGAAGGGGGAAAGGGATGTTTTCAAAAATAATCAAAGAGAAAAATCAATAATTGTGGATCCACTTCCACAAGCCTAGTTGCTCTGTGAGCACCGAAAAAACACTGAGGTACTCTGGGATATGGAGGGGAGGTATAGTCAAAGTTTAACTGTTCAGTGCCTAGTTCCAGTGGAACCGTCCATATCCCAAGAGTACTCCAGAGACCCCTAGTGGATGAAAAAGAAATAATGGAATGTAACATCTCCATGTGAAACTGAGGTATCCAAATCTATTTGTTCAGTACTTTGAGATTGAGAATGGGCCAAAATTACCCATTCGGCTTTTGAACTAAAAAAACAGGTTGGAGTAAAAACCCTGTCCTCGTTGTTGCAGGAGGAACTGGAATGACTACTCCTGAGTGAAGCAATGTCTGAACTGCCTCTAACAAAGCCCTGGCCTTTGTCTCTACCTGAGACAGGCTGTTACAAAATAAAAACCTTCGAGGAGGGTGTTTCTTGAAGGAAAAAGCATAACCTAGAGATACTGCATCCTGCACCCAGGCATCTGTTGAAGACTGCTGCCAGATCTGTGCAAACTGAAGAAGTCGTCCCCCAGGTGGAGGCCCGTGCCATCAGGCTGATGGCTTATTATCTGTTTTCCTAACCGGTCCTCTGGCAACACAATGCTTTTTAGTCTTACCAGACTTCTTGTATTGGGGCTGCTTGCCATCTCTTTTTCCTTTAGCTTTTCCGTAAGACCGAAAGGGCCGAAAAGCCAGAACTTTAGGTTTGAAATTTTATGTGGAAGGAAACTTGACCTTCTTGGAGACTGCTTCTGACTCCAGAATATCTGTTAATTCTTTACCAAAAAGAATATCTCCAGGAAAGGGCAAAGATTCCAAAACCTTCTTAGATTCTGAATCAGCTTTCCACGTACATAGCCAAACTGCTCTGCGAGCAGCTATTGTTGAAGCTGATGCCCTGGAGGCAATAGTACCCATATCCAATGCTGCTTCTTCCAAGAACATTGCAGCCTGTTTTATATGAGCTATATGGGATTTTTGCTCCCTAGAAGCTATTGAAAAATCCCCCTCCAATGCATCAGCCCAGGCAGCCCCTGCCTTTGCCATCCAAACTGAAGCCATGGCTGGCCTTATGACTGCCCCAGACAGGGAAAAAATGGTTTTTAGAAAACCATCCACTCTTCTATCAGTGACATCATTTAATGATGTTGAAGGCAAAGGTAATGTAGATTTTCGCACTGATCGAATTACATGCGTATCTACTTCAGGAGCCACCTCCCTTTTTCACCTCCCTTTTTAAACAATTCCCTGCTGGAAGAGGATAATTGGAATTCCATTTCTTAGGAATTCTAAACTTCATATTGGGCGTAGCCCAAACCTCATCCATAATTTCCGTCAGCTGATCTGACCCTGGAAACTCAGTCTTAGCTGTTTTGGGACGTTTAAACAGGTGCCTTGGTTTTTAACACAGGCTCTGCTGAATCCTCTAAGAATAGAATGGCTTTCATTGCTTTAATTAACTCAGCTATAGCCACTGAGCTGAGATCTTCCTCCTCTTCGTATGTCGAAGTAGAATTTATTGAGCTTTCATCTTCCATTGAATCCTCATCTGTATCATGTGTAGCCTGTGAGGGTGAAGATTTACTTACCACCTTCTTATCAGCTTGTTTCTTTTGAGAGGCTGCTGCTGAAGTGATACACCATAGGTAGGGAGCTGCATGTAAGGGTTAATAGTGTAACCTATCTCTTTTACATATAAAGTCTGTACAAACATAGCCCAAGGTGGATACATCTTTCAATAACCCCTGGTGAAAGCTAAAACAATTTGCACAAAAACCATCCTGAACCAGATCCTGAGAGGATAACACAGCTTTGCAAGACAAACATGATATGAGTGTTGGTGTTGCAGCGAGTGTACCATCCTCACCATTGCCGCACTTAGACATGATAAATAATCAACACTTCCACAATGTACTACACAATTTGTGACTGTAATCACTTTAAACTTCTTAAAGTGACATACAATCCGACCCTACCCATGCACCAGCATTGAGGACCGGAATAAACAAACTGACAGAAATATAGTAAAGTCAGCAATCACACTAGCAGTCAGTCACATGTTATACATTAGTATAATAAGCAATATGAGCATATCATCAACTACAACTACATTTTAAGTATGTAGGAGAACATATTACTGCATCATGTTCTAACAGATCTAACGTATTCAGACGCAATTGCGAAACAAACAGTAAATGTATACAGACTCATATGCAATAGGCACTTAGCTAACTATTCGTACTCAAAAGGGTAGAGAGAGACTTAGTGCTGTATTACCCGTATTCAGTAGAGTGGGATACAGGGAGACTCACCTCGTTTCCAGGACCGATCAATACGTTAGCGAATGCAGAGTGGATCCAGATGCTACTAGTGTACACTGCCGCTCCATGAACCTATAGTGAACAGAGACGCTCAGTGAACACTGGCGCACCAGTTACACAGCCGCCTATGCTGCGACTGGGTCCCCTTCGCGTACAGCGTCTGAGACAGAAGCGGGAAACAGTTCATGGTGGGAGACTCGGAGGAAACTGGTCATGAACCGGGGGGAGGGGCAACCAGGAGAGAGTCTGACTCCCCACTGCTGACATCAACCCTAGGGATCGCGGGCTCACACTATTCCTGGAGCCTATGATCCCTAAGGCCTAGCGCTGGTACACCCTATGTGGCAGCTGCGTCCGTGACTGTTTGGTAGTCTTCTCCCAAAACAGTGCGGCTGTGTCCATATTCCCCTTCTAAGCGGAACCAATGCCTTACCTTCTACCCGTGCTCCAGCCACAGCCTGGTAACATCTGCTGGACCTGCTAGTATATCCAGAGGCGTAACTAGGGTAGGGTGAGTGGGGCATGTGCCCTGGACGCCTTGGCAGGGTCAGCAGAGGGGGGCGCCGCTGGCGGCCAGGGCATCATGCCCCACTCGCCCCCGTCACGCCACAATGTGAGGGGAGGAGAGCGCAGCGTCTCTCCCTCCCCTCACCGCCGCTGCCAGCACCAGCAGCGCTGCGTGTGTCCGGTCTCCGGCCGCCGGCTGCGTTAGCCAATCAGAGCTTGCGGACCGTCTCCTGATTGGCTGCCGGTCCGCGAGCTCTGACTGGCTAGCGAACCGGCGCCACATAGCCGCCGGAGACCTGGAGCGGTGAGGGGCAGGAGAGGCGCTGCGCCACTAATTTGCATCTCAGTCCGATGCCGCCAATGCCTGCTGCCTGCCTGCTCATCATACTTGTAATATAAATGTACATTTGTATCGAAAAAATAAATAAAAAATTAGTGTTTGGGACTGGGAAGGAAGTGGGAAGAGGACATGAATGCAATTTTGTTGTCCAGGGCTTCCATTAACTTAATGGAAAAGGGTCTGAATGGGTAAAAAAAAAAAAAGTAAAATAAATGTAAAAATAAATAAATGTATGAGGTCCCCCCTCCTAAATCTAATCAGCCTCAGGCTCTTTGAGCCGGTCCTGGTTGTTTAAATACTGGGGGGGGGATTGGACAGGGGTTCCCCGTATTTAGACAACCAGCACCGGGCTCTTAGTCCGGTCCTGGTTCCAAAAATATGGGGGACAAAAGATGTAGGGGTCCCCCATATTTTTAAAGCCAGGGGACACTTATGTAGGCCCCTGCGCCCATGGCATTACTCCCCCCCAACTAGTCACCCCTGGCCAGGGTTCCCTGGAAGATTGGGGATCCCTTAAATCAAGGGGTCCCCCCTCCAGGCACCCAAGGGCCAGGTGTGAAGCACGAGGCTGTCCCCAGAACCCCTGGGCGGTGGGTGCCAGGCTGATAGCCATAAGTGTGTTTTAAAAAAAAATTAATATTGTTTTTTTGTTGTGGAACTACAAGGCCCAGCAAGCCTCCCCCGCTTGCTGGTACTAGGAGAATCTCAAGTACCAGCATGCGGGTAAATAACGGGCCCGCTGGTACCTGTAGTTCTACAACAACAAAAATACCCAAAATAAAAACACACCATGGGGTTTATTTACTAATAACTCGTATTTGTGCCGATTTCTAGTGAGTTTTTTTCTAATGTTATTGGACGTCTGTTTCTGCAACTTTTTGAAATCATCTACGCTATTATGTCGATGTGATTCGTATTGTCGGGCACTGTTTTACGGGAGTGATGAGTAAAACACTGCCGGACATAACACAATGAAGCCCGGCCGGATCAGTGAGATCAGTGCAGGGCTTCATTGTATACATTATGAGTAGTGTTTAAAGAGTTAAAACTAGAAGAAGAAAAAATTGCGTGGGGTCCCCCCTCCTAAGCATAACCAGTCTCGGGCTCTTTGAGCCGACCCCAATTAACCTTGCGGTTTACCGCAGACCGCAAAGTTCCCATCATTGGGTAGAATGGGGGAGCGCTCTCCTCCATTCTAGCCAGTGCGCTCCTAGCCTGTCAATCAGGAGAGCGCCATGATGTGGCATTCCCTGATTGGCTGGCGGGACCTTCAGTGACAGAAGTCACGGGGGAACCCGGCATTTGGGGAAAGGGGTTCCATGTGTAAACATGGAACCCCTTTAGTGGCGTGGATCGGGTTTCTGGTTTATTTTATTCAAGTCCCTGGATTACGTCAGATAAGACAGACAGATCTACACTGGATTTGTTGTAAGTATAATTTTGTTTTGACAGGTACCCCATGGATTCTACTTGACAAGGGGACCGAGGGGCTCCGTGGCACACTAGGTAAGTATGTGAGTGTGTAAGTGTGCATATATGTAAATTAAAGCTTTACTTTGTGTGTGTGTGTGTGTGTGTGTGTGTGTGTGTGTTTTTTGTTGTAAAACTACAGCTACCAGCTGGCCCGTTATTTCCCCGCATGCTGGTACTTGTGGTTCTCCAAGTACCAGCTTGCGGGGACTTGTAGTTCTACAACAAAAAACAATATTCTTATTTTTACACAAAGGCTATCAGCCTCCCATCCACCGCCCATGGATCGGGTGGGGACACAGCCTCGGGCTTCACCCCTGGTCCTTGGTTGCCTGGATTTGGAACCCCTTGATTTAAGGGGTCCCCACTCCTCCAGGGAACCCCAGACAGGGGTGACTAGTCGGGGGGGGGGTAATGCCACGGCCGCAGGGACCTATATAAAAGTGTCCCCAGGCTGTGGCATTATTTCCCTGCCTAGTGAAACCTGGTGCTGGTTTAAAAAGATACGGGGGACCCCTACATATTTTGTCGCCCGTATTTTTTTTTAACCAGGACCAGACGCAGAGCCTGGTGCTGGTTGTATAAATAATATGGGAGGATCCTACGCATTTTTTCCCCTGTATCTTTACAACCAGGGCCGGCTCAATTTTTAACCTAAACAGACCCTTTCCCACAGATAATCATGCACAGATCTCACTGATCCGTGCATGCTATCCAAACACTCCTGGTAAAAGCAGGTCTATTTTTTGCTGCTTTTTTTTTTTTTTTATTGAGTCGCCAAAAAAAAAAATTAGTCAGCAATTGAACATTCATGGACAAACAACAAAATATGAATGAATAGTAAATTACTGTGTTGTATGAATAAACAGGAGAGTTTGACCGATGGTCTATTCATTCGTATTTCTGCCCTCTGCCGTGCAAACCATTACGAATAGCCCCAACACTGCCGAGAATTGTGCTTAGTAAATTCCCGTGTTGCCACTTAGAAAAAAGAAAAAACAAACTCGGACAAAATCGGGACTTTAGTAAATAAACCCCCTTGAAAGTAAAAATTTATTAAAACACACTTACACAAAGTTACCTACATCCCACGCCGATCACATCCACTTGTCCATGTAGAATCCGATAGGGATACCTGTAAAAATTTAAATTATACTTACAAACGAGAGAGAGAGGGAGGGAGGGAGGGAGGGAGGGGGAGAGAGAGAGATAGAGAGTGAGAGAGAGGGGGAGGGAGGGAGAGGGATTTTCCATGTCTGCAGAAGGAACAGGGGTGCTGTACTCACCACAGGCTGTCCCTGCACTTGACAGAGGCCGCCGGATGTGGCTCCGCAGGAGACAGAGACCCGGTGCATAGGCTGGACGAGGCTGAAGTTAGCTGGGAGGTTGGAGAGCGCCGGCCGACATTGCCCTTCCAACTCTGGGCTTCCCGGCGCCAGGCTCGCTGCTGCACTTGGCTCCCCCCCGCCCCCTCCCTGGTGCTGCCTACTTCGAGTACACAGGGTCCCAGGGATGATTGCCGGCCAGGCGCCAGCAGCAGGTGAGGACGGAGTAAAGGGTGTCAAAGTCAAAAAATATTGCAGTACACACATCACGTACAAACTACACACAGATGGCCTCCACGTGTGTACTTGTTCTGCTGTGCGTGCGCATATCCGCAATTTGCGTATGGTCGCTCCTGCGGTCCTGCGCATTAGCGTGTGGTATGAGTATTTACGGTAGAGATGGTGAACACATGGAAGGCTAATCAAAACACATTACATATTTAATCCAAATAGTGCACAATGTACACATGGGGGTAAATTTACTAAGATGGGAGTTCTATTTAAGATGGGATGTTACCCATAGCAACCAATCAGATTCCAGGTATTACCTTCTAGAAGGTGCTAGATAAATGAGTAGTGGAATCTGATTGGTTGCTAAGTGCAACAGCCCATCTTAAATAGAACTCCCATCTTAGTAAATTTACCCCATAGTCTCCCTGCACCACATCAGAAAGTAACAGCAGTTAAATGGTAACAGAACAAAGGGATTCGCCTTTACAGAATAGGAGGGGACAGAACAAGGTTATAAGGTGGTGTTTGGTATTCAGCTGTAGGGTATTTTAAGGGTAACATTCCGGTGTTGGTTTGAGGAAGATCGCATGTTCCTGCGGATAGTTATGTGCAGGAGCAGAATATAGATATAAACTGTATTTACTGTACATTATGTATGTGGCGGGAATCCAGAGGAGACCACCCACAAGAGCATTTGGAACAGACATCGCCCACCTATTCAAACTGACCTATGACCTCTCCTGTACTGTAAATGACCATCCCTGTGTCCAATGGACAAAGAGATTACAGTATCCATTGTGTTAAGTTTTGGATGAATTGTATAAAGAGAGCCTGCTGCAGGCCTGGTCAGACACAAGACTCACAACGTTACCTATCAGATGACGGAGGACCAGACTGGGTAGCGCAGCGAATCCACTCACGTATGTAACATTGACTGTAGCCATTTACTCTGTTATATTGTATTGTATTGTTTGTATTGTAACCCCCTTTCAGCAATAATACGCTGTGGTGTTGGAACCCAGCGGTTTAATTACAATCTGGTGTCGAGTCTTCATTGCCCTGCTAAGGTTTAAAGCGTATTATCATTGCATTGCATAGCTGTTAAGGGTTTACAGTGTATCTCTGGGTGTGTACGCACTGTGAGTACTTTGTACCATCAGCACGGCGTTTGTACGCAAAGTCCGTACACAGCACGGGACTTTGTACGCTAATAGCGTACAAAGTACGTAGAGTGTGTATTAAGTATAGCGGCCGCAGCGGCTCCATGGTAAAGTGTATTTAAGGTGTGTTTAAGGTGTAGCTTTCATTCCTGAAGATAAATTAGCATTATCAATTGGGGGCTCCTCCAGTTTTCCACATACTTACTACCTAACAGGTCACAGCAGACTTAATCTATCAGCAAAGGGTGGACAGAAAGTATCCTACGTATCCTTTTCCTGGTCGATGGATGCACTGAAAACCCTACTTGATTGCTGATTAGATGGCGTCTGCTCTGTATGGTTTATAGAGATGCTGGTAGAACTCGTAAGGTAAACAGGAAAAAAGCTATTTAAAATCTGTGAATTTTTTTTTGGCGCCAAAAGCATACACGGCACCCATACTTTGCATACTCTCTCACATTGTTGCCATAACATTCAGATTGCTAGATTCATTTAGACCTGTGTGAAACCGGATACAATTGTTGCTATATAGTTAAAAATAAAATAAGTATTTAAGGAAGTGAGAGTAAAATCACAAAACGCAGTTCTGGCCCAGTAGTAAGAGGGTTAAACGGAACAAGTGTGGATTGTGTTTAGTGGGCAATAGTAGTTTTATTGCTCACATTTATAGAATTGTATGATTTGTGCTATTGCGGACGTACGGTTTTGTACACGTGTCTCGGACACAGTACGGAACTGCACACGCGGTGCAAGAGACACGCACGATCGCGTGTTTACGCAAATTGCGTAAGAGTACGGGCGCTAAGTACAAATTACACAATAGTTAATTTAGTTTAAAGGTGGGACAGTAGCCACGCTACAATAGCACAAAACTACCCGGTTTCTAAAAAAAAAGAAAAATTTTAGTATAAAAACAAAATTTAGTATAAATAAAAAAAAATTACATTGCCTCTGGGGGTAAAGCTGCCAACTTGAATGAATCCAAATTTTCTGTACAGAAAAACAAAGTGTATTTGAGTGAGCGAACGCAGGAGTGAGTGGATACTGAACCCAAGAACTGAAGTTGTCTGAAGTGGTCTGAAGTGGTAACACTGGGTTAGTAGAGGCCCGGTGGCGTAGGGTTCGCTACCCTGTGTTATTAGGAACTGAAGTGGTCTGAAGTGATCCCATACAACTGAAGTGGTCTAGGCTAAAGTGGTCTACAGCAATTGTAGGGCATATAGATAACTAGTATCTATAGGCTGTTCTATTGCATCGCATGTCCGTTTGTTCTGCACAGCACAACGTGATACCATTGTGTCATATGCGCTGTGGAAGAGCATACGCAGACGTGATTGTATAGACAAAGGGGTTTTTCTTTGATAACGTCGGGAAATCTCCCTGGTGGGCTTCACTGGAAAGGGTGAAGAATAGTTATCTAATTTCTCTGTTTTTCACCCTACAAACAATTCCAGTTGAAAGATACCGAAAAGGAATTTTTCGCTGCCTCTCTCAGGAAAATATTCCAAACAGAACTTCCACCGAAAGAAATGACGGTGTTGTAAGGTCTGATAGGAGCCCTAAATTGGGTACATTGCAATCCGCTACCAACAGTGTATCGTTGTACAAGAGCAGTAGTCAGGCCCCCTAGCGGAGGGATAAGTGAGGTTGTGTCCACAGGTAAGTACGGTACCGTATGCAGAGACAATAGCACCTCACATTGTAGAATCAAACTAGAATGATGTAATTGAGTTAAATCCTGTCAGGGTGATTGCAGTCCCCAATGGGAAGACTGACGCTCAGGGAGTCACTCCCATCAGGAACATTGCCATGCATTGTCCTTGGTCCCGGGCAGAGTTAAGGTCAATTATGTCAGAATTTCCCGATCCCAGAAAAGATCTAGTCGCATGCCAGAGGTTCATTAAAGAGTTAGGTAACGCCAACGAACCCACGAACAAAGATTGTCGAACAGTGCCACGGGTATGTTTACCCTCAAATATTGACCCCGTGAAATTCATAACAGATTGTAAGTTAGACGCAGAAGTACCTCTCACTGATGAATACAATCAGGAGAATGTACGGCAAATCAATCTGCAATTAGGAGTATATTTCCCTACTGTTGTCAAATGGAATAAAATCTTTTCCATAAGACAAAAGGAAGGTGAAACGGCATCCGAATATTTCCATCGAGCACTGCAGGAAATGGCTAGATACACTGGGATCGAGGACATTAGAGACAATGTACATCACAGGGAGGTAGCTGTTTCAGTATTAATGGACGGGTTGAAGGAGGTACTGAGAACAAGGGTACAGACCTCTCTACCAAACTGGAGAGGTATCTCGGTGGCTGCATTGAGAGAGTCCGCTGTCGAGCATGATAGGAACATCAGTAAGCACAGGGAGTCACAGGGGGAAAAGCTGATGATGGTAAGTATACAGGCCCTTACGGCAAAACCCCATCAGCCGAAAACCCAGACCCCTGTTGATTGGAAAAGACCTAGAGTATGCTACGCTTGAAAAAAGGAAGGACATTTTGCCCAGGATTGTAGGAATAAAAGGTACACGTAACGTAAACCGACCCCCTAGACCAGAATACAGACCTCACTACAACTCACATAATTGGGATCAGGGACCATATAGGAGAGGTTATGAGCCACATGCAGGGGAAACAAGGAGGTACACACCAAGGAGAGACTGGCAGGCCTCCGAAAACTCACAACTACCCCCCTCACATATTGTAGCTGCCAATGCGCTGCGGGAGGGTCTCACCACACAATAGGGGTTGGGTCACACCTGTAGTCTGCCGCCAGTGAAGTTAATTGCTAGCCTTGGTAGTGAACCTGAGGTCACGGTTGATGTAGCTGGTGTACCATTACCTTTTCTTGTAGATACAGGGGCGGCCAGGTCAGTGTTAAATTCGACAGTAGGTATAAAAACCATGGGTAAAACAATTTCGGCAATGGGAGTAACAGGAACTGTGCAACAATACCCTTTGATTAGACCTGCAGAGATTACGATAGGGCCCTTGCAAACCAAACATTCTTTCCTGTTGGCTGCATCGGCTCCGACTAATCTACTCAGGAGAGATTTATTGTGTAAAATGCTGTGTGTCATATACTGTACTCCTGAGGGTGTCTTCTTGGATATACCTGGGAACCACGCTCAAGAAGTACAAGATATACTAGACACCCCTCAAAGGCTAATGTCACATTCTACTGTTATAGACAAGTGTACATCAAAGGTAGAGGAAATGATATCACAAATACCGGGTTCCCTTTGGACCAAAGATGGACAAGACACTGGATTGATGGCGAATGTAGCTCCATTAGCAGTGCAAGTAAAAGATGGTAGGATAGCTCCAAAAATCCCTCAGTATCCTCTGAAGCCAGAGGTAGAATTAGGAGTGTACCCAGTCATAGAGCGGTTGCTACAACAGGGCATCCTAGTCAGGACGTCCAGCACTGCCAATAGTCCCATCTTCCCTGTGAAAAAGAGTGGGGGGAGGGGTTACAGGCTAGTGCAGGATCTAAGGGGGATAAACAAGATAGTTGAGAGCCAATTCCCCGTAGTGTCCAATCCAGCTGTCATCCTCATGCAAATTCCCTCTACTGCAAAATTCTTCACTGTCATCGACCTCTGTTCTGCCTTCTTTTCTGTCCCTCTGCACCCTGACAGCCAATATCCTTTTGCTTTTACATACAGGGGGAGTACAGTACACCTGGACTCCACTCCCCCAAGGTTTCATTGACAGCCCGAGTATTTTTATCCCAGGCTTTGCATGACTGTTTACAATCCTTTCAACCTGAGAGTGGATCAGTGCTAATACAGTATGTCGATGACTTATTGTTGTGATCTGACTCACTCGAATCGTCCTCGAAAGACACGAAACAGCTTCTGTTTCATCTTTCCCAAACGGGACACAAGGTTTCAAATGATAAGTTGCAGTTGTGCCAGACCAGGGTAAAATATTTGGGACATTGCTTGACTCAAGGACTTAGACACCTCACCGCTGATAGAATACAGGTGATTCGCGACATGACTCTGCCACAAACGCAGCAACAGATCCGCACTTTCCTTGGAATGTGTGGGTACTGCCAAAACTGGATTCCAGGGTTCTCTATACTGGCTTTACCTTTGCAAGAAATGGTCTCTTCAAACAAACCAGAATGGGTCTCGCACACAGATGAGTCCGAACTGGCCTTTGAGAGACTCAAACAGTGCCTATCACAGGCACCTGCATTAAGTATGCCAGATTATGGGAAGCCCTTTGAATTATACGGTACAGAAAGTGCAGGGTGCGCAGCAGGAGTTTTAACCCAGAGACATGGTGATGCCAGCAGGCCGGTAGCTTATTACAGTGCACAGTTGGACACCGTAGCGCGGTCTCTCCCCACATGCTTGCGAAGCGTTGCAGCGATAGCTTTGCTAGTAAGTAAAAGCGAGGACGTAGTGTTAGGACACAACCTGACCATCCATACACCTCATGCAGTATCAGCCTTACTGAACTCCGCCCAAACCAGACATGTCTCATCTGCTCGATTTACAAAGTGGGAATTATCACTGATGGCCCCTGTAAACATCACCATTAAGAGATGCAGCTCACTAAATCCTACAACTTACTTGCCAAGTGTGCCTGGACAGGCACAAAGGGTGAAGGATGAGAATGATGGTGAAGGAGGATTTAGTGCAGACACTGATACGCATGATTGTATGGAATACCTGAATCAGACTTTCACCGCGAGACCTGACATCAGTGACAGCCCACTGGAAGGGGTAGACTTTACCTTCTACACTGACGGTAGTTGCCACAGACAAACGGACTCGGGGGACCTGTGTACTGGATATGCAGTTGTAGACGACAGAGGTATCATAGAAGCTGAACCCCTGGGCCCACCGCACTCAGCACAAGTTGCTGAGTTGGTCGCCCTAACCAGAGCGTGTGAATTGGCCAAGGGTAAGTCAGCTAATATATACACAGATTCTAGGTATGCCTTTGGAGTGGTGCATGATTTTGGGGCCCTATGGCGCCTCAGAAATTTCATGACGGCAGCTGGCACACCTGTAGCGCATGCGTCCCACATAAAAAGACTTCTAACAGCGATACAGGAACCAGACCGAGTGGCTGTTATCAAGTGCAAAGCACATACTTACAACCAAAACCCAATTTCACTTGGTAACAGCCGGGCAGACGAAGCTGCTAAATCAGCAGCCAGCACCCCTATACAAACGAACATCACACCACTGATGACATTTAACACGATCAACACACAATAATTAATTGAAATGCAAGATTTGTGTTCATTACAGGAAAAGGCAGTCTGGAGGTCAAAGGGATATGGCCAGGAATCCTCGGGACTGTGGACAGGTGGACAAGGTAAGCCAGTGGCCCCCAGAGCAAATCTTCCAAGCTTAGCTGAGGCGGCACACGGTCTGACTCATCTGGGTAAAGAGGGTATGTGTAAGATGGCGAGAGCCTACTGGTGTGCGCCAGGATTCTCTCCTCATGCAGGTAAGAGAGCAATTACATGTTTTACTTGCTTGAGGAAGAATATTGGAAAGTCAATACCAACAGAGCTATCCCATATCCCTCCGACAGACGGACCTTTTCAGGTAATACAAATCGATTTCATACAGTTACCACCCTGTAGGAATTTAAAATATGTGCTAGTTTGTATTGACGTATTTTCTAACTGGGTAGAAGCGTTCCCTGCTGCCACAAATACTGCTACGTTCACTGCAAAGAAAATTGTGCAGGAATTTGTGTGTAGATATGGTATCCCTAGAATAATTGAAAGTGATAGGGGTACCCATTTTACAGGTGAAGTCTTTCAGGTCATGTGCAATCTGATGGGAATTAATAGCAAGCTGCATACTCTGTACCGTCCACAGGCGAGTGTAAAGGTGGAGAGAGTGAATAGCACTATTAAGAACAAGCTGAGCAAATTAATGGTTGAAACTGGATTGTCGTGGCCAGAAGCTTTACCACTAGTGTTGTACAGCATCAGAACCACTCCCAGGTCTCCCCTTAACCTATCACCCTTTGAAATTCTTTTTGGTCGACAACCTCATGTAATGATAGACCCCCAGGATGATTTGAAATGTAATAATGAAGTGACTGAAATATTTGGTTGGGATGAGCCAGCCGCTGAGAAATCAACAAAGAAATTTAAAGCTGGTGATTCCTGACCTACCGAACAGTAATTGTCATGACATTGAAGGACCATATCAAGTCTTGTTAACCAGCACAACAGCATTGAAGGTCCCCGAAAGAGAGACTTGGATCCACTCGTCCCACTGCAAGAAGGTCGCTGACCCGGAGAGAACTCATGACAAAGAGCAGAGTGTAGAGAATCTCGTATCACTGGAGTGTCTGTTCCGGGAAAGTTGAGAGGCAGGACTGTTGAAGGGCATCTGAGCACAGAGAGTAACAAGAGCTAGAACAGTTGTCATACCACTTTCTTTTTTTCACCTCCCCCTGCATTTTTCCTTTCTTTTCTCCTTCTTATTTTCCTCCTTTCCCCTAACGAAATGGATCGATCACAAGAGACTGCGTTTTGGGTTCTATTAGTAATTCTGGTTTTGATAAGGACAGTGTGTTTTGGTGAGGGTCCCAGAGAGGTCGAGCAGGGATCTGGAATGGGTTCTGATCGCAAGTATGAATTTGTAGGATCTCAGGATCAGCACATCATTTTGGTAAAGGCTGGCATCAGTAAGCGCTCTGGTAGTCAGGGAGCTCGGAGCCACTGTGAGGGGTTATTGTCTGATGAATATTGTATTTGTAGGAATTGTGAGAATATAGTTGAGGATGGGTGCATCCAGAGATGTCAGTCCAACCTTAATATCGACATGGACCGTCATCCGTTGAGTGATTACCACTCACTAGTGGGTAAGGTCTTAAACCAGACAGAATGCTGGGTGTGCTCACAGGTACCTCAAGGTCAGAGCAAGTCAGGATTAGTAACATACCCTTTAGCAATAGATGAGGTACTCGAATTACGGGGTGGGAGACCGGTGGACAAGAAATTCAATATTTCTAGGCCCCCTAGTTTGAAGCTCCACCAGTATCATGTAGACAGATCCTTATTATGTTTTAATATTTCCAATTACCGAAAACCGGGAAATTGGGAAGTGACGTATAATAACCAGACAATTACCTTTTCACACAGAGCTGATAGGATACCCATAGACTCTGAACTTGTACGCCAAATAGCCAACAGTGGGAGGTATTTTCGGTATAGGTATACTCGTGGAAGCAAGACCATGTGGGTTGGAAAAAGTATCGCCAGGGTATTGTGCCCATATCATCCAGCCCGATACTTGTACTGAGCAGATGGGAGAACTAGGGATAGGTTTCTTTACTTGGAAAGTTTGTAATATGGTGATGTCATATTTTGTCCCCTATGTTCTCCCAGATGATGCCTATTTCATATGTGGGAGGAAGGCGTACAAGTGGCTTGCCCCGAGCTCAGAGGGATTGTGTTATATTGGGAGAGTACTACCAGAGGTCATGACCATAACCCATGATAAGATGAAAGACATTCACCGCAGTGCTCAGGCTCCTTATACTCATACTCACTATGAACACATCAAGAGATGCCTCATAGATAGGACAGAGCACGCAGCCTCTGATTTGATCCACGAATCCACCGGGATTCAATTCCTTCTCGCATTAGACATCACCCGTACTGCCAGAGGAATGATAAATTATAGGTATATCCATGCGCTAGCGAACTTGATAGATAATATCACTGAGATGTATGACGACACCTTCAGGTATACAGGAAGGGAGTTACAAGCTTACAAGAAGGAACTGATTCAGCACAGGATGGTCCTAAATTATATCACAGCCGTGACAGGTGGGTACTGTGTTACTCTGGCAACTCAATATGGGGTGAAGTGCTGTACGTATATTACGAACAGTACTGACGACCCAACGGAGATCATCGATCAAAAGTTGGACGATATATTGCAGTTGAAGTGGGAGTTCAGGAGGAAACACAACCTTACCTTGGCGACTGTGAGTAATGAACTGACCGGCTGGGTCTCATGGTTGAACCCACGAAATTGGTTCTCAGGTTTAGGAGAGTGGGCTCAAAATGTTATGAGTGTGGGGAAGTTTCTCTTTTGTATCCTGGGAGTCGTCATAATTATTGGTTTGATATTTAGGTGTGTTCGAATTCTGATGCGGCGCAAGCACGGCACAAAGTTGATGAGTCTAAGGAGCGAGGGCGCTGTTATAGCAGCAGATTTAATTTATGACCCATCCATAGAGACAGTGTTATGATAAGGATTGCAAATGAATTTCATGGCCTGTTTCTTTCACCCGTTTTTCTTTTGTCTCCCCCTCTGCCCAGATACATCCATCCGGAAAAAGACATCAGCCCTACCCAAAATGTTTATGGGAATGTATTTTATTTATATGTCTTATCTTCATCTCTGCAACTTTCAGTTAATAGCACACATAGTCGACAGGTGATATCCACATATACTAGAACTCACTTATGTTTCCCCCTCCATGTATCATCAACTAAATGTGCACCCCATTTGTTTTAACAAGAAGCCGAAAAGAGCTCGGTAGTGTTTGTTGGCCCATTTACAGACCCTTGATACGGGATGAGAAGGATTTAATGTATACTTCGCAATACCTTGAAGCTTATTTAGAACATATACGGCACGATGATACATGCCCCTCAGACATGGATTCATACATACATGCTTTCTACTATCCCACTAGGTCATACATTTCCCACCTACAACTCTCCCCCAACCATCCAAACTTCTGTAGATATTGTGTAGATATTTTTCTGTTTATTGATTAGATAGTGGCAGTTATTGGTGACTGCCAAAGGGTGGACTGTAAAAGTCGAAAAATATTGCAGTACACACATCACGTACAAACTACACACAGATGGCCTCCGCGCGTGTACTTGTTCTGCTGTGCGTGTGTATATCCGCAATTTGCGTATGGTCCGTCCTGCACATTAGCGCGTGGTACGAGTATTTACGGTAGTTTGTGAATGCATGGAAGGCTATCAAAACACATTACATATTTAATCCAAATAGTGCACAACAAACACATAGTCTCCCTGCACCACATCAGAAAGTAACAGCAGTTTAAATGGTAACAGAACAAAGGGATTCACCTTTACAGAATAGGAGGGGACAGAACAAGGTTATAAGGTGGTGTTTGGTATCCAGCTATAGGGTATTTTAAGGGTAACATTCCGGTGTTGGTTTGAGGAAGATCACATGTTCCTGCGGATAGTTATGTGCAGGAGCAGAATATAGATATAAACTGTATTTACTGTACATTACGTATGCGGCGGGAATCCAGAGGAGACCACCCACAAGAGCAGTTGTGTCAAAGTCGAAAAATATTGAAGCACACACACCAAGTACAAACCACACACACATGGCCCCTGCGCGCGCACTCGTTCTGTTGTGTGTGCACATATCCACAATTTGCGTAAGGTCGCTCCCCGCGGTCATGCACCTTAGCGCGTGGTATGCGTATTTACGGTAGGGTTTGTGCGCGCATGGAGGGCAAAACATTACATATTTAATCCAAATAGTGCACAATGTACACATAGCCTCCCTGCACCACATCAGAAAGAAATAGCTGTTTAAAATGATAACAGAACAAAGGGATTCACCTTTACAGGATAGGAGGGGACAGAACAAGGATACAAAGTGGTGTTTGGTATCCAGCTGTAGGGTATTTTGAGGGAAACATTCTGGTGTTGGTTTGAGAAAGATCGCTTGTTCCTGCGTATAGTTATGTGCAAAAGTAGAATATAGGTTTAAACTGTGTTTACTGTATATTATGTGTGCGGGGGGAATCCAGAGGAGACCACCCACAAGAGCAGTTGGGGAAAGACATCGCCCACCTATTCAAATCCACCTATGGCCTCTCCTGTAATGTAAATGACCATCCCTGTGTCCAATGGACAAAGATTACAGTATCCATTGTGTTATGTTTTGGATGAAGTGAATAAAGAGAGCCTAAAGCAGGCTTAGTCAGACAGAAGGCTCACAACGCTATCTATCAGATGGCGGAGGACCGGGTTGCGCTTGCAAACATTCTCACGTATGTACATTCTCTGTAGCCATTATTCTGTTTAGATTTACTTGTTAGCCTGTAGTGTATGATTTGTATTGTTTTACCTTTTGGAATTAATCCACTGAGGCCTTAGAACCCTGTGGTTGCAACTACAAATCAGTGTTGTGTTTTCACTTTCCTGCATGGGCTTTATAGTGTATTAATCTGTATAAGGTGTATAAGCATTGATAAGGTGTACGCACTGCGGGTACTATGCACCGCCAGTGCTACTTAAGGTTTAAAGGTATAACATCATTGCTGTACTTTACTGTTAAGGGTTTAAAGTATAAGCATATCATTACATTGTATCATTAACAAGGTTTAAAGGTTATCCATTGTGTGTGCGCACGCTGAGCGTACTCTGTACACTCAGCGCGGCGTGTGTACGCCAAGTACGTACCACGTGCGGGACTCTGTACGCAAATAGCGTACAAAGTGCGTAGCACGTGTATTCAGTCTATTTAGAGGTATAGCATTGCGGTCTAAGATAATATCAGCATTATCAGTTGGAACAGACATCGCCCACCTATTCAAACCGACCTATGACCTCTCCTGTACTGTAAATGACCAACCCTGTGTCCAATGGACAAAGAGATTACAGTATCCACTGTGTTAAGTTTTGGATGAATTGTATAAAGAGAGCCTGCTGCAGGCCTGGTCAGACACAAGACTCACAACGTTATCTATCAGATGACGGAGGACCAGACTGGGTAGCGCAGCGAATCCACTCACGTATGTAACATTGACTGTAGCCATTTACTCTGTTATATTGTATTGTTTGTATTGTAACCCCCTTTCAGCAATAATACGCTGTGGTGTCGGAACCCAGCGGTTTAATTACAATCTGGTGTCGTGTCTTCATTGCCCTGCTAAGGTTTAAAGTGTATTATCATTGCATAGCTGTTAAGGGTTTACAGTGTATCCCTGGGTGTGTACGCGCTGTGAGTACTTTATACCGTCAGCGCGGCGTTTGTACGCAAAGTCCGTACACAGCACGGGACTTTGTACGCTAATAGCGTACAAAGTACGTAGAGTGTGTATTAAGTATAGCGGCCGCAGCGGCTCCATGGTAAAGTGTATGTAAGGTGTGTTTAAGGTGTAGCTTTCATTCCTGAAGATAAATTAGCATTATCAATTGGGGGGGGGGGGGGAATGAAGGGAGGGGAGCTTACTGTCCCGCCGCCTCAAATGGATGATTGGACCAGCAGATTATGCACTGGATCCGCTGTCCAATCATTTCTGCCTTGCTGAGTGATGTGGGCTGAAAGCCCATCCTTGTCAGCGAGGCACTTCTACAGGTGCTGCTTTCCCTATCTTTTTCAATGGACTTTTACAGCCCAGTTCTTGGCCCCGCCCTCCGTTCCCATTAGCTATCAGTGCCTCCCAAACCTATCTAATTAGTTAAAATTATTAGAATAAAATAAAATAAGATTTTACTCACCGGTAAATCTATTTCTCGTAGTCCGTAGTGGATGCTGGGGACTCCGTAAGGACCATGGGGAATAGCGGCTCCGCAGGAGACTGGGCACAGCTAAGAAAGAATTAGGACTACCTGGTGTGCACTGGCTCCTCCCACTATGACCCTCCTCCAGACTTCAGTAAGGATACTGTGCCCGGAAGAGCTGACACAATAAGGAAAGGATTTTGAATCCCGGGTAAGACTCATACCAGCCACACCAATCACACCGTATAACTCGTGATATTATACCCAGTTAACAGTATGAACATAACAGAGCCTCTCAACAGATGGCTCAACAATAACCCTTTTAGTGAACAATAACTATATACAAGTATTGCAGACAGTCCGCACTTGGGACGGGCGCCCAGCATCCACTACGGACTACAAGAAATAGATTTACCGGTGAGTAAAATCTTATTTTCTCTAACGTCCTAGTGGATGCTGGGGACTCTGTAAGGACCATGGGGATTATACCAAAGCTCCCAAATGGGCGGGAGAGTGTGGATGACTCTGCAGCACCGAATGAGAGAACTCAAGGTCCTCCTCAGCCAGGGTATCAAATTTGTAGAATTTTGCAAACGTGTTTGCCCCTGACCAAGTAGCAGCTCGGCAAAGTTGTAAAGCAGAGACCCCTCGGGCAGCCGCCCAAGAAGAGCCCACTTTCCTCGTGGAATGGGCTTTTACAGATTTAGGCTGTGGCAGGCCAGCCACAGAATGCGCAAGCTGAATTGTGCTACAAATCCAGCGAGCAATAGTCTGCTTTGAAGCAGGAGCACCCATCTTGTTTGGTGCATACAGGATAAATAGCGAGTCAGTCTTCCTGACTCCAGCCGTCCTGGAAACATAAATTTTCAAGGCCCTGACTACGTCCAGTAACTTGGAGTCCTCCAAGTCCCTAGTAGCCGCAGGCACCACGATAGGTTGGTTCAAGTGAAAAGCTGATACCACCTTAGGAAGAATTTGGGGACGAGTCCTCAATTCTGCCCTATCCATATGGAAAATCAAATAGGGGCTTTTACATGACAAAGCCGCCAATTCTGACACCCGCCTTGCCGAAGCCAAGGCCAAAAGCATGACCACTTTCCACGTGAGATATTTTAAATCCACGGTTTTGAGTGGCTCAAACCAATGTGACTTTAGGAAACCCAACACCACGTTGAGGTCCCACGGTGCCACTGGGGGCACAAAAGGAGGCTGAATATGCAGCACTCCCTTGACAAATGTCTGAACTTCAGGCAGTGAAGCCAGTTCTTTTTGGAAGAAAATCGACAGAGCCGAAATCTGGACCTTAATGGAACCCAATTTTAGGCCCATAGTCACCCCTGACTGTAGGAAGTGCAGAAATCGACCTAACTGGAATTCCTCCGTTGGGGCCTTCCTGGCCTCACACCACGCAACATATTTTCGCCATATGCGGTGATAATGTTGTACAGTTACATCTTTCCTAGCTTTAATAAGCGTAGGAATGACTTCCTCCGGAATACCCTTTTCTTTTAGGATCCGGCATTCAACCGCCATGCCGTCAAACGCAGCCGCGGTAAGTCTTGGAACAGACAGGGCCCCTGCAGCAGCAGGTCCTGTCTGAGCGGCAGAGGCCATGGGTCCTCTGAGACCATTTCTTGAAGTTCCGGGTACCAAGCTCTTCTTGGCCAATCCGGAACAATGAGTATAGTTCTTACGCCTCTTCTCCATATTATCCTCAGTACCTTGGGTATGAGAGGAAGAGGAGGGAACACAAACTGACCGGTACACCCACGGTGTCACTAGAGCGTCCACAGCTATCGCCTGAGGGTCTCTTGACCTGGCGCAATATTTTTCCAGCTTTTTGTTTAAGCGGGACGCCATCATGTCCACCTGTGGCCTTTCCCAACGGTTTACAATCAGTTGGAAGACTTCTGGATGAAGTCCCCACTCTCCCGGGTGGAGGTCGTGCCTGCTGAGGAAGTCTGCTTCCCAGTTGTCCACTCCCGGAATGAACACTGCTGACAGTGCTAACACGTGATTTTCCGCCCAATGGAGAATCCTTGTGGCTTCTGCCATCGCCGCCCTGCTTCTTGTGCCGCCCTGTCGATTTACATGGGCGACCGCCGTGATGCTGTCTGACTGGATCAGAACCGGCCGGTTTTGAAGCAGGGGCTTTGCTTGACTTAGGGCATTGTAAATGGCCCTCAGTTCCAGAACATTTATGTGTAGGGAAGTCTCCTGACTCGACCAAAGTCCTTGGAAGTTTCTTCCCTGAGTGACTGCCCCCCAGCCCCGAAGGCTGGCATCCGTGGTCACCAGGACCCAGTCCTGTATGCCGAATCTGCGGCCCTCTCTGAGATGAGCACTCTGCAGCCACCACAGCAGAGACACCCTGGTCCTTGGAGACAGGGTTATCAACCGATGCATTTGAAGATGCGATCCGGACCATTGGTCCAACAAGTCCCACTGAAAAGTTCTGGCATGGAACCTGCCGAATGGAATCGCTTCGTAGGAAGCTACCATCTTTCCCAGGACTCGCGTGCAATGATGCACCGACACCTGTTTTGGTTTCAGGAGGCCTCTCACTAGAGACAACAGCTCCTCGGCTTTCTCCTCTGGGAGAAACACTTTTTTCTGGACCGTGTCCAGAATCATCCCTAGGAACAGTATACGTGTCGCCGGAACCAGCTGAGACTTTGGAATATTCAGAATCCAACCGTGCTGGTGTAGCATCTCCTAAGATTATGCTACACCGACCAACAACTGGTCTCTGGACCTCGCCCTTATCAGGAGATCGTCCAAGTATGGGACAATTAAAACTCCCTTTTTCCGAAGGAGTATCATCATTTCGGCCATTACCTTGGTAAATACCCTCGGTGCCGTGGACAGGCCGAACGGCAACGTCTGGAATTGGTAATGACAATCCTGTACCACAAATCTGAGGTACTCCTGGTGAGGATGGTAAATGGGGACATGCAGGTAAGCATCCTTGATGTCCAGAGATACCATGTAATCTCCCTCTTCCAGGCTTGCAATAACCGCCCTGAGCGATTCCATCTTGAACTTGAATTTTTTCAAATATGTGTTCAAGGATTTCAAATTTAACATGGGTCTCACCGAACCGTCCGGTTTCGGTACCACAAACATTGTGGAATAGTAACCCCGTCCTTGTTGAAGTAGGGGCACCTTGACTATCACCTGCTGGGAATACAGCTTGTGAATAGCCTCTAACACAGCCTCCCTTTCTGAAGGAGTCGTTGGTAAGGCAGATGTGAGGAAACGGCAGGGGGGGGGGATGTCTCGAATTCCAGCCTGTACCCCTGAGATACCACTTGCAGGATCCAGGGATCTACCTGTGAGCGAGCCCACTGATTGCTGAAGTTTTTGAGACGGCCCCCCACCGTACCTGGCTCCGCCTGCTGAGCCCTAGCGTCATGCGGCGGACTTAGCAGAAGAAGCGGGGGAGGACTTTTGTTCCTGGGAAGTGGCTGTATGCTGCAGCTTTTTTCCCCTACCTCTGCCTCTGGGCAGAAAGGACGCACCTCTACCCCGTCTGCTCTTTTGGGGGCGAAAGGACTGCACCTGATAATACGGTGCTCTCTTTGGTTGTGAGGGGACATGTGGCAAAAATGCCGACTTCCCAGCTGTTGCTGTGGAAACTAAGTCTGAAAGACCATCCCCGAACAACTCCTCACCCTTATAAGGCAAAACTTCCATGTGCCTTTTGGAATTTGCATCCCCTGTCCACTGCCGGGTCCATAACCCTCTCCTGGCACAAATGGACAGTGCACTTATTTTTGATGCCAGCCGGCAAATATCCCTCTGTGCATCTCTTATGTAAAAGACAGCGTCTTTAATATGCTCTACGTTTAGCAATATAGTGTCCCTGTCTAGGGTGTTTTTTGTGGTACCTGGGGTCACCTCAGAAATGTGTAAAACATTTTTCATTGCCTCAATCATATAACGAGTGGCCCTATTGGACATTACATTAGTCTCTTCGTCGTCGACACTGGTATCAGTATCCGTGTCGACATCTGTGTCTGTCACCTGAGGTAGCGGGCGTTTTAGAGCCCCTGATGACTTTTGAGACGTCTGGGCAGGCACGGGCTGAGAAGCCGGCTGCCCCACATTTGGCATGTCGTCAAATTTTTTATGTAAGGAGTCGACACTTTCGCGTAATTCCTTCCACAAGTCCATCCACTCCGGTGTCTGCCCCGCAGGGGGTGACAACACATTTATAGGCACCTGCTCCTCCTCCACATAAGTCTCCTCATCAAACATGTCGACACAGCCGTACCGACACCGCACACACACAGGGAATGCTCTGACAGAAGACAGGACCCCACAAAGCCCTTTGGGGAGACAGAGAGAGTATGCCAGCACACACCAGAGCGCTATATAATACAGGGATTAACTAAATTATATCCCCTATAGCTGCTATATATGTATTTTGCGCCTAAATTTAGTGCCCCCCCCTCTCTTTTTTACCCTTTTCTGTAGTGTAGACTGCAGGGGAGAGTCAGGGAGCTTCCTTCCAGCGGAACTGTGAGGGAAAAATGGCGCCAGTGTGCAGAGGGAGATAGCTCCGCCCCTTTTTCGCAGACTTTTCTCCCACTTTTTTATGGATTCTGGCAGGGGTATTTATCACATATATAGCCTCTGGAGCTATATATTGTGATATATTTGCCAGCCAAGGTGTATTTATTGCTTCTCAGGGCGCCCCCCCCCAGCGCCCTGCACCCTCAGTGACCGGAGTGTGAAGTGTGTATGAGGAGCAATGGCGCACAGCTGCAGTGCTGTGCGCTACCTTGGTGAAGACTGATGTCTTCTGCCGCCGATTTTCCGGATTCTTCTTGCTTCTGGCTCTGTAAGGGGGCCGGCGGCGCGGCTCCGGGACCGAACACCAATGGCCGGTTCCATGCGGTCGATCCCTCTGGAGCTAATGGTGTCCAGTAGCCTAAGAAGCACAAGCTACCACCAGTTAGGTAGGTTCGCTTCTTCTCCCCTTAGTCCCTCGCTGCAGTGAGTCTGTTGCCAGCAGATCTCAGTGTAAAATAAAAAACCTAACATATACTTTCTTTCTAGGAGCTCAGGAGAGCCCCTAGTGTGCATCCAGCTCGGCCGGGCACAGGATTCTAACTGAAGTCTGGAGGAGGGTCATAGTGGGAGGAGCCAGTGCACACCAGGTAGTCCTAATTCTTTCTTAGCTGTGCCCAGTCTCCTGCGGAGCCGCTATTCCCCATGGTCCTTACGGAGTCCCCAGCATCCACTAGGACGTTAGAGAAAAGAACATACTTATGACACAGAACATGTGTCATAGGTAACTTCTTTGTATTGTTTTAATAATTAATCAAAGGGGAAGCACTGCCTCCCCTGACTGCACGAGAGATAGATTAATGAAATATATATATATATATATATATAATCTACACACACACACACACACATATATATATATGACAGATATTTATTATCTTTGTGATATCTGTGCTATAAAGTTAGTTACATTGCTGCCCATGAGCACTTATGTAACAGGTACTAGGCTTCCCTGTGTGCGTGCGCAGGAGGTACATGAAATTAGGTTATACGGAGGCAAAAAGAAAGTGTATAAAGATTTATAAATGCAAAATAACAGGATCAGTAGGTATAAACTGTATTATCAACAGATAACAGACCAGGTATGTAAGCAAGTAGCTGTGAACATTCAGGATACCAGAGTGCTGGGAGAATGCAGGCCAGCTACTCTTTTACTTGGATTTACCTTGAGCAGACCATTAGCGAAGAGCTGGGAGAATGCAGGCCAACTATGCAGGATAGCTGAGTACTGGGAGAATGCAGGCCAGCTACTCAGTAGTCCAGTAGTGATGAGCTGGGAGAATGCAGGTCAGCTATGCAGGATACCCAAGTACTGGGAGAATGCAGGCCAGCTACTCAGTAGTCCAGTAGCGATGAGCTGGGAGAATGCAGGCCAACTATGCAGGATAGCAGAGTACTGGGAGAATGCAGGTCAGTTATGCAGGATAGCAGAGTACTGGGAGACTGCAGGCCAGCTGTGCAGGATACCCGAGTACTGGGAGACTGCAGGCCAGCTATGCAGGATACCCGAGTACTGGGAGACTGCAGGCCAGCTATGCAGGATACCAGAGTACTGGGAGACTGCAGGCCAGCTATGCAGGATACCAGAGTACTGGGAGACTGCAGGCCAGCTATGCAGGATACCAGAGTACTGGGAGACTGCAGGCCAGCTATGCAGGATACCCGAGTACTGGGAGACTGCAGGCCAGCTATGCAGGATACCCGAGTACTGGGAGACTGCAGACCAGCTATGCAGGATACCAGAGTACTGGGAGACTGCAGACCAGCTATGCAAGATACCCGAGTACTGGGAGACTGCAGACCAGCTATGCAGGATACCCGAGTACTGGGAGACTGCAGACCAGCTATGCAGGATACCTGAGTACTGGGAGAACGCAGACCAGCTATGCAGAATACCCGAGTACTGGGAGAACGCAGACCAGCTATACAGGATACCCGAGTACTGGGAGAACGCAGACCAACTATACAGGATACCCGAGTACTGGGAGAACGCAGGTCAGTTATGCAGGATACCTGCGTACTGGGAGGATGCAGGTAAGTTATGCAGGATACCCGAGTACTGGGAGAACGCAGGTCAGTTATGCAGGATACTGGAGTACTGGGAGGATGCAGGTCAGTTATGCAGGATAGCAGAGTACTGGGAGAATGCAGGCCAGCTACTCAGTAGACCATTAGCGATAAGCTGGAAGACCACAGCGTTGCAGTCTCAAAGGTAGACTTGATGAACTGGCATAGGAGTGCTTGTGAGCAGAGGATAAATAGCAGCTTCCCAGGTGCAAACCACAGCTGCACCTAATCAGGTAATCAACCCTGCAAGGTCAGAGAGTGGAAACTGGTAGACAGACCAGGAGGCAGAGAGTGACACCTAGAGGCAGAAAGGAGATATGGCACAGATCATGACATCTTACATAAGCAGGATTACTGCACTCCCACTGGCAACAGGAACTGTCGGGGGGAGGGCCCCCAGCCCCACACTGCAGGGCGGAGAGTAGAATCCAGGCTGCTGGTAGGGAGGGTTCCATGCTGCCAGGGGAAGAGTGCATTATGTCCATGCTGATGGGGGTCCCCCTGGTAGCAGGTGGACCGATCCAGGCAATCTCCAGCCTCTGCTGCTGCCAGGAGAGCTGCTGCTGGTGTCGGAGGCTGGAGAGTGGAGACAGTAGCACCAGAGTAGGGTGCAGCAGCTCTGACTGGGGGTCCCCTGTAAACCAGGAGGGCCCCCGGTACTGACCCCCTGTGCCCCCCTTAATCTGGCTCTTCATGTCACTCCCCCTCCAAACTCTAGTGTATACAGTATATCTCTGTACCCCTCGCGCGCGCGTGTGTGTGTGTGTGTGTGTGTGTGTGTGTGTGTGTGTGTGTTTCTCTATGTCATCTTACCCCCTAGGTCCAAGTATTTGTGTCACTGTGTCCCCCCAGGCCCCAGTATGAATGTGTGTCACTCTGTCACCCCAGGCCTCAGTGTCTCTGTCTCCATGTTCCCCCAGGCCCCAGTATGTGCATCACTATATCCCCCCAAGGTCCCAGTGTATGTGTTATCATGTCCCCCCAGGCCCTAGTATGAATATCTATTTGTCACCATCAACACCCCCAGGCCCCAATGTGTGTCACCATGTCATCCCTCCTGGCCGCAGTGTGTGTCACTATGTTGTCCCCAGGCTTCAATGTGTATGTCTCTATGTCCTTTCCAGTCCACAGTTTGAATTTCACCATGTCACCAGTCCCCCAAGGTCGCAGTGTGTGCCACCATGTCCCCCTATTCCCTAGGCCTCAGTTTGTACAGTATGTCTCTATGTCCACTCCAGTCCACAATATATATGTGTCCATGTCCCCCAATGTGTCTGTGGGGGATGAAGGGGAGCACCAACATCTATCTTGCCTCTGGGATGCAGTACGCCATTGTGCACATCATCATGTCATAAAAGACTGGGTATTTGGTAGGTTTCATAATACTGTTTTATACAGGGTGTTTCACTCGCTATAAAGTAATTAACGTAATTTAGTGAAATTTGACACGGACATACGTTGGTCTATGAGAAACATGAGGAAGTCATAGCAGGTGTTGAAAGCATTCGCCATTAGCATCCAGCTCAGCTTAAACGCATCTCTCCATGTTGTGGAAGGTTTTCACCAACTGCAGCACAGGGGAGCCAAACCAATTGCCAGTGAGTCATTTTGGGATGACAGTTGGTAGCAGTAGGTGTGGCTCCCATTTTTGAACTTTGGACTGTGCTGCAGCCCCACCTCTGAAGCCGCCACTGGACACCACAGTACACAACACCACTGTCAGAATAACAATCAGAGAAGTAAGCACTTAGTGCACTAATTAGCAGAACCTGAATCATCATTAAAATACTAGTCACATACTGCTCATTCACAGTTGAGGTGCTGTCCCCCCTCAAAAAAAAAAATCTGTATATGCTGGAAAATGGAAGCGCTATCCATGAGGGTAATAACAACAATTTTATTAAAATACAATATATTCTGCTCGTTTTCACAGAAGAAATATACAAAAATAAAACATCATAAATAACACAAATATAAAACATCAAAAAAATCCTGAGCCTTTTTCAATGGTCTGCAGACCCAACTCGATTAATTAAACCAATATCCCTTGTGTCCATTGAGGATCAGTATATGCCAGAGGTTCCAAAACTGTGTGCCGTGGCTCCCTGGGGTGCCTCGGAACACTTGCAGGGGTGCCTTGGGTTGGTGGTCCAGGACCAATTCAAATTATTCATGGTCAATATAATAGGCAAAACCAGTGCTGGTGGCTGCCAGTCATAAAATATGTGGCCAAACAGAAGCAAATCTTGTCCCTCACCACACAACTGACCATAAGGATGACATATAAATGCGATAAACTTAATGTAATATTTCTTTCTAAATTTCTCAATAAGAAATTTTTGGCCTAGGAGAGCCGAGAAAAAAATTCTGATAGTCTAGGGCGCCGTGATTCAAAAAAGTTTGGATACCACTGGTATATGCCCTAAATCCAATAATAGAGTCCCTGTGTGTTCAGTAACAATAGCTGATCAATTTTTAAACGTTTTGGAGTTCCAAGCAATAATCAAATTGTAAAAGATATATTGGTAAGAAGAGTTCTTTGTACTTTAGGATGTTAATAAACAGTCCCATTATTTACACCGTCACATAATTTGTATATTCCGCAATGATTATACGGCTAAAAGAGACCTCCGGCAGTTGATTATGCTATCTGAATGATCCCGCAATGGTCCACTGACAGGTAACTGTCTGCGGTGTGGACAAGCTTACCGGAGCCTCTGTGCAAAAGCTGTCAGTCTGTAACGTGTGGTCTCTCTTACTCGCTGCAGGCGCCGGCTGCCGTGCACGTTGGAGACGGGAATAGCAGCTGTCAAGGAAGTATTTAGTGTGTGGTCTGCAAACGTCCGATGGAAGCAGTGCTTGGCGCGTTACTCAGCCTCTTAGATGGGGCTGTTTCTTCAGAAGTACCGCCTATTGTGTTCCATTGCTTATTTATACACCATGGTATCAATCAGAGGATAATACAGCAGGTTATAATTTAGTATTTTAACTCTTTCAGAATACGGCTCAGTTTTGGCTCATATATACAAATAAAAAATAAGATTTTACTCACCGGTAAATCTATTTCTCGTAGTCCGTAGTGGATGCTGGGTACTCCGTAAGGACCATGGGGAATAGACGGGCTCCGCAGGAGACTGGGCACTTCTTTAAAGAAAAGATTAGGTACTACATCTGGTGTGCACTGGCTCCTCCCTCTATGCCCCTCCTCCAGACCTCAGTTAGGGAAACTGTGCCCGGAAGAGCTGACATTACAAGGAAAGGATTTGGAATCCAGGGTAAGACTCATACCAGCCACACCAATCACACCGTACAACTCGTGATAACTATACCCAGTTAACAGTATGAACAACAACTGAGCCTCATTAAACTGATGGCTCAGAACAAAAAACCCTATAGTTAAGCAATAACTATATACAAGTATTGCAGAAGTCCGCACTTGGGACGGGCTCCCAGCATCCACTACGGACTACGAGAAATAGATTTACCGGTGAGTAAAATCTTATTTTCTCTGACGTCCTAGTGGATGCTGGGTACTCCGTAAGGACCATGGGGATTATACCAAAGCTCCCAAACGGGCGGGAGAGTGTGGATGACTCTGCAGCACCGAATGAGCAAACTCAAGGTCCTCCTCAGCCAGGGTATCAAACCTGTAGAATTTTGCAAACGTGTTTGATCCCGACCAAGTAGCAGCTCGGCAAAGTTGCAAAGCCGAGACCCCTCGGGCAGCCGCCCAAGAAGAGCCCACTTTCCTCGTGGAATGGGCTTTGACTGATTTAGGATGCGGCAGTCCAGCCGCTGAATGTGCAAGTTGAATCGTGCTACAGATCCAGCGAGCAATAGTCTGCTTAGAAGCAGGAGCACCCAGCTTGTTGGGTGCATGCAGGATAAACAGCGAGTCAGTTTTTCTGACTCTAGCCATCCTGGAAACATAGATTTTCAGGGCCCGGACTACATCTAGCAACTTGGAAGCCTCCAAGTCCCGAGTAGCCGCAGGCACCACAAGAGGTTGGTTCAAATGAAACGCTGATACCACCTTAGGGAGAAATTGGGGACGAGTCCTCAATTCTGCCCTGTCCATATGGAAGATCCGATAGGGGCTTTTACATGACAAAGCCGCCAATTCTGACACACGCCTAGCCGAAGCCAAGGCCAAAAGCATGACCACTTTCCACGTGAGATATTTCAACTCCACGGTCTGAAGTGGCTCAAACCAATGTGATTTTAGGAAATCCAACACAACGTTGAGATCCCAAGGTGCCACTGGAGGCACAAAAGGAGGCTGAATATGCAGCACTCCCTTAACAAACGTCTGAACTTCAGGCAGTGAAGCCAGTTCTTTTTGAAAGAAAATAGACAGGGCCGAAATCTGGACTTTAATGGATCCCAATTTTAGGCCCATAGTCACTCCTGACTGTAGGAAGTGCAGAAATCGACCCAGCTGAAATTCTTCTGTTGGGGCCTTCATAGCCTCACACCAAGCAACATATTTTCGCCATATGCGGTGATAATGTTTTGCTGTCACATCCTTCCTAGCTTTTATCAGCGTAGGAATGACTTCAACCGGAATGCCCTTTTCCATCAGGATCCGGCGTTCAACCGCCATGCCGTCAAACGCAGCCGCGGTAAGTCTTGGAACAGACAGGGCCCCTGCTGTAGCAGGTCCTGTCTGAGAGGCAGAGGCCAAGGGTCCTCTGAGATAATTTCTTGTAGTTCCGGGTACCAAGTCCTTCTTGGCCAATCCGGAACGATGAGTATAGTTCTTACTCCTCTCTTTCTTACTATCCTCAGTACCTTTGGTATGAGAGGAAGAGGAGGGAAAACATAAACCGACTGGTACACCCACGGTGTCACTAGAGCGTCCACAGCTATCGCCTGAGGGTCCTTTGACCTGGCGCAATATCTTTTTAGCTTTTTGTTGAGGCGGGACGCCATCATGTCCACCTGTGGCCTTTCCCAATGATTTACAATCAGCTGGAAGACTTCTGGATGAAGTCCCCACTCTCCCGGGTGGAGGTCGTGCCTGCTGAGGAAGTCTGCTTCTCAGTTGTCCACTCCCGGAATAAACACTGCTGACATTGCTATCATGTGATTTTCCGCCCATCGGAGAATCCTTGTGGCTTCTGCCATCGCCATCCTGCTTCTTGTGCCGCCCTGTCGGTTTACATGGGCGACCGCCGTGATGTTATCTGACTGAATCAGCACCGGCTGGTTTTGAAGCAGGGGTTTTGCCTGACTTAGGGCATTGTAAATGGCCCTTAGTTCCAGAATATTTATGTGTAGGGAAGCCTCCTGACTCGACCATTGTCCTTGGAAGTTTCTTCCCTGAGTGACTGCCCCCCAACCTCAGAGGCTTGCATCCGTGGTCACCAGGACCCAGTCCTGTATGCGGAATCTGCGGCCTTCGAGAAGATGAGCACTCTGCAGCCACCACAGCAGAGACACCCTGGCCCTCGGGGACAGGGTGATCAGCCGATGCATCTGAAGATGCGATCCGGACCACTTGTCTAACAGATCCCACTGAAAGATCCTTGCATGGAACCTGCCGAATGGAATTGCCTCGTAAGAAGCTACCATCTTTCCCAGGACTCGCGTGCAGTGATGCACCGACACCTGTATTGATTTTAGGAGGTCTCTGACCAGAGAAGACAACTCCTTGGCCTTCTCCTCTGGGAGAAACACCTTCTTCTGTTCTGTGTCCAGAATCATACCCAGGAACAGCAGACGCGTCGTAGGAACCAGCTGCGACTTTGGGATATTCAGAATCCAGCCGTGCTGTTGTAGCACTTCCTGAGATAGTGCTACTCCGACCAACAACTGCTCCCTGGACCTCGCCTTTATAAGGAGATCGTCCAAGTACGGGATTAATTATAACTCCCTTCTTCCGAAGGAGTATCATCGTTTCGGCCATTACTTTGGTAAATACCCTCGGTGCCGTGGACAGACCAAACGGCAACGTCTGGAATTGGTAATGGCAGTCCTGTACCACAAAACGGAGGTACACCTGGTGAGGTGGGTAAATGGGGACATGTAGGTAAGCATCCTTGATGTCCAGTGATACCATGTAATCCCCCTCTTCCAGGCTTGCAATAACCGCCCTGAGCGATTCCATTTTGAACTTGAACTTCCTTATATAAGTGTTCAAGGATTTCAAATTTAGAATGGGTCTCACCGAACCGTCTGGTTTCGGTACCACAAACATTGTGGAATAGTAACCCCGTCCCTGTTGAAGGAGGGGAACTTTGATTATCACCTGCTGGAGGTACAGCTTGTGAATTGCCGCCAGTACTACCTCCCTGTCCTGGGGAGTAGCTGGCAAGGCTGATTTGAGGTAACGGCGAGGGGGAGACGCCTCGAACTCCAGCTTGTATCCCTGAGATACCACTTGTAGAACCCAGAGATCCACCTGTGAGCGAACCCACTGGTCGCTGAAGTTCCGGAGACGGGCCCCCACCGCACCTGGCTCCACATGTGGAGCCCCAGCGTCATGCGGTGGACTTAGTGGAAGCAGGGGAGGATTTTTGTTCTTGGGAACTGGCTGTATGGTGCAGCTTTTTCCCTCTACCCCTGCCTCTGGGCAGAAAGGACGCGCCTCTAACCCGCTTGCCTTTCTGAGGTCGAAAGGACTGTACTTGATAATACGGTGCTTTCTTAGGCTGTGAGGGAACCTGAGGTAAAAAAGACGACTTCCCAGCTGTTGCTGTGGATACGAGGTCCGAAAGACCGTCCCCAAACAATTCCTCACCCTTATAAGGCAAAATTTCCATGTGCCTTTTAGAATCAGCATCACCTGTCCACTGCCGTGTCCATAATACTCTCCTGGCAGAAATGGACATTGCATTAATTCTAGATGCCAGCCGGCAAATGTCCCTCTGTGCATCTCTCATATATAATACTACGTCTTTAATATGCTCTATGGTTAGCAATATAGTGTCCCTGTCAAGGGAATCAATGTTATCAGACAGGGAATCAGACCACGCTGCTGCAGCACTACACATCCATGCTGAAGCAATAGCAGGTCTCAGTATAGTACCTGAGTGTGTATACACAGACTTCAGGATAGCCTCCTGCTTTCTATCTGCAGGCTCCTTTAAGGCGGCCGTATCCTGAGAAGGCAGTGCCACCTTTTTTGATAAGCGTGTGAGCGCCTTGTCCACCTTAGGGGATGTCTCCCAGCGTAACCTATCCGTTGGCGGGAAAGGGTACGCCATTAGTAACCGCTTAGAAATTACTAGTTTCTTATCTGGGGAACGCCACGCTTCTTCACACAATTCATTTAACTCATCAGATGGGGGAAAAGTCACTGGCTGCTTTTTCTCCCCAAACATAATACCCTTTTTTGTGGTAACCGGGTTAATGTCAGAAATGTGCAACACATTTTTCATTGCCGGAATCATGCATCGGATGGCCCTAGTGGATTGTATATTTGTCTCATCCTCGTCGACACTGGAGTCAGACTCCGTGTCGACATCTGTGTCTGCCATCTGAGGTAGCGGGCGTTTTTGAGCCCCTTACGGCCTCTGAGATGCCTGGGCAGGCGCGGGCTGAGATGCCGGCTGTCCAAAAGCTGCGTCATTGAACCTTTTATGCAAGGAGTTGACACTGTCGGTTAATACCTTCCACATATCCATCCACTCAGGTGTCGGCCCCGCAGGGGGCGACATCACACTTATCGGCACCTGCTCCGCCTCCACGTAAGCGTCCTCATCAAACATGTCGACACAGGCGTACCGACACACCGCACACACACACACAGGGAATGCTCTGACTGAGGACAGGACCCCACAAAGTCATTTGGGGAGACAGAGAGAGAGTATGCCAGCACACACCAGAGCACTATATAACAGAGGGATATACACTATACACAAAGTGAATTTTCCCCCTTTAGCTGCTTATATCACAATTTGCGCCTAAATTTATGTGCCCCCCCTCTCTTTTTTACCCTTTCTGTAGTGTATACTGCAGGGGAGAGCCTGGGGAGTGTCCTTCCAGCGGAGCTGTGAAGAGAAAATGGCACTGGCTGTGCTGAGGGAGATAGCCCCGCCCCTTCAACGGCGGGCTGCTCCCGCTTTTTATAACGTTAATGGCGGGGGTTTCTGCACATATACAGTGTTAAACACTGTATTATGTGCTTTTTATTGCCAAAAGGTATATTAATTGCAGCCCAGGGCGCCCCCCCCACCCCCCCAGCGCCCTGCACCCACCAGTGACCGGAGCGTGTGGTGTGCTGTGGTAGCAATGGCGCACAGCTGCAGTGCTGTGCGCTACCTTATTGAAGACCGAAGTCTTCAGCCGCCGATTTTCTCCGTTTTTCTTCCGTCTTCTGGCTCTGCAAGGGGGACGGCGGCGCGGCTCCGGGAACGGACGATCGAGGACGGGCCCTGTGTTCGATCCCTCTGGAGCTAATGGTGTCCAGTAGCCTAGAAGCACAAGCTAGCTGCAAGCAGGTAGGTTTGCTTCTCTCCCCTAAGTCCCACGTAGCAGTGAGTCTGTTGCCAGCAGATCTCACTGAAAATAAAAAACCTAACAAATACTTTTCTTTTTAGTGAACTCAGGAGAGCCCACTAAGTGCATCCAGCTCAGGCCGGGCACAGATTCTAACTGAGGTCTGGAGGAGGGGCATAGAGGGAGGAGCCAGTGCACACCAGATGTAGTACCTAATCTTTTCTTTAAAGAAGTGGCCAGTCTCCTGCGGAGCCCGTCTATTCCCCATGGTCCTTACGGAGTACCCAGCATCCACTAGGACGTCAGAGAAATAGAAATAAAATACAACATAGTATTAATTAGTCAGTGTCTCATCATAAGACTATCGGTATGTCCCATTCATAATAATTAAACACGTAATTAAAACATAATACTATCATAATTATGAACATGTAATTTGCAATCATATATATATATATTAGATTGCACAATGAGCTACCAATACATATATATTTATAATTCATTAATCAATCATTCAGACGACTCTTCTGATAAAGGCACATATGTAAAACCCCACTGGTACTAGGTATGCAAAAACTGCAGTCACTGTGTATAGTGCATCACACTTACTCTGCCCCGACTAGTCATGGGTTCAGGCACAGATACCAGAGGGTCCCCTGAATAATCAGGTGTTTAATTACAGGTGCATTGTGGGAGTGGACTACAGGTGTCGGTGCAGCGCATAAAGAATTGGGCGCCAGGCCATCTCATAAACAGAATAAAGTTTATTTTAACATCAAACAGGGATATTGCAGGGATAACTTGTGAACACTCCTCCAGCACAAAGCATAACGGTTACAGTGGATCACATATCAGGGCACCTCCTCCAGCGCATCACATAGTCGCAGCGGCATATATATATATGGCGAACATCAGTACATACCAGGGCATTCTGTGACCAGTAGTGCTACACACATCAGGTTACCGTCTCTCTCTCTCTTTTACATAGCGAGGATTCTTGTCCATGGGGGGCTTCTAATCACACCACGTGGCTTTCCGACCACTTCACCCAGATACCTCTCGAGACTCACACCTTTAGCACACTTTTCTCCTGGCATCACCCTTTCACTGAATTCTGAATACTGCTGCTCTCACACTGCGATGTCTCCCTCTGTCAGGTGCCTTGCTGTGGCTGGCATCTCTCCCCACCAAAACATGTGGGGAGCCCTCACTGGGGCTACATCTTTCTGGCTAATCCACCACACTTCTGCTAGCTAATACACGTGCTTCTCCTGCTAACACTTCCTGCTTCTGGGCTGCAAAGACAACACACACTACTCACTGTCTCCTCACTGTTGCTGCAGGACAACCTTTTTTATAACCTTGCATTCCTAGGGACACATTCCATCTGGGATTTCCCGCTCTGAGTTTCCCTCTCTGAGTCTGCAAATGGGTGAGTCATGCCCTTTGCATTTTGCAGGCTGATCTGTATTGCTATGAGCTGGGCTGTTAACTCCTTCTGTGCTGCAAGCTGTAGGCTGCTGGCTCAGTTCTATATTACACAGCCATGCTGGCACCTGTAGTGTCACAGTTGATTTGTGCTTGCAGTTCCAGGGTATTACACATATAATATATATATATATATATATATATATATTATATGACCTATGTATCCCTAGAATGTCTTATGGGGAAAAGGGACAATAACACCCAGAAATAGAAAGGAAGGGAAAACTACTGTATACGCTAAATGGTGAAGGAGGTGTAAATGCTGATTTACATACAGGACCTTTCACCTTTATATTATTCACAAACCTTACGTACACAAAGTCGCACAGTGTACGCACTCTGCGTACGTACGCCTAAAGGGCGTAGTGACTACACAGTTTGCGTACACAGGCCTATACGCTGTTAGCACAATGCAGCAGCCCGAGTGGCTGTAAATACACTTTAATACCTTAGCAGGGAAAGGAAAACACGACACCAGATTGTATTTAAAATGCCGGGTTCCGACACCACAACATATTATTAGTGAAAGGGGGTTACAATAACAAAGCAATAACATACAAAAGAATAATGGCTACAGTCAATGGTACATACTTGATTGGATTTCGCCGCGCTATCTAGTCTGGTCCTCGGTCATCTAGATAGATAACTTTTAGAGTCTTGTGTGACCAGGCCTGCAGCTGGCTCCTTTTATACAATCTTCCAAAACTTAACACAATGGATACTGTAATCTCTTTGTCCATTGGACACAGGGATGGTCATTTACAGTACAGGAGAGGTCATAGGTTGGTTTGAATAGGTGGGCGATGTCTGTTCAAGATGCACTTGTGGGTGGTCTCCTCTTGGTTCCCGCCGCATACCTAATGTACAGTAAATACAGTTTATATCTATATTCTGCTCCTGCACATAACTATTCGCAGGAACATGCAATCTTCTGCAAACCAACACCGGAATATTACCCTTAAAATACCCTACAGCTGGATACCAAACACCACCTTATAACCTTGTTCTGTCCCCTCCTATCCTGTAAAGATGAATACCTTTGTTCTGATACCATTTAAACTGTTGTAACTTGCTGATGTGGTGCAGGGAGACTATGTGTACATTGTGCAATATTTGGATTAAATATGTAATGTGTTTTAATAGCTTTTCCATGCGCTCACAAACTCTACCGTAAATACTCATACCACGCACTAATGCGCAGGACCGCGGGAGCGCCATATGCAAATTGCAAATATGCGCACGCACAGCAGAACAAGTACACGCACGGAGGCCATCTGTGTGTAGTTTGTACGTGATGTGTGTACTGCAATATTTTTCGACTTTGACAGAGGGAAAGACCTTAATTGTAATGTCACTTGTAAAAGTGGAATTGAGGAAACAGCACATAGGCAGAATTCCTAAACAGCATACAAATATGATTCCCAAGAACAGTAGAGAAGGGGATATATACCATAAATTTATATGTGATATAATCACAAACCTAAGACCAATCGGACTAATCCCAGTGATGGGATCCCCATCCCAATGTAGATATGCTCTAAGAGGCCCCAGAAATTCAAGTATTATTAAGTTTGATACTATCATTAAGGCCATTGGGTGCCAATGTCCCCAATTTGAAAATCCAAAAAGCTTCCTTTTTGCAAAGCTTATTAAACCTATCCCTCCCTCTTCCTGTTTTGGGAATCTGCTCGATAGCTTGTATCTTTAAATTCGCCAGGTTGCCTATATGGCAGGCAGATACATTGCGAGGTAAGCCGTGTAACTTCGTATCTTTAAAAATGAATCTTCTGTGTTCCAAAAACCTGATATTAAGTGTCCTGGTGGTGCGGCCAACATATTAAATGCCACACCCACAGGTGATGACATAGATGACATAACTGGATTAGCAATTCAAAAACATATCTATTTCATATACATTTTTATCCACAAATGAAGATAATGTATTGCTCCTGTGTGAAGCATGCACACAGGTATGGCATCTAGGTTTTCCACACTTGAAAAAAACCTTTTGGTTTTGGAGTACAATTAAGCCAAGTGTCTATCTTGTCCTTCATGTTTACCATCCACCATTCTCAGCATACTAGGTGTTAGTTTTTGTTTTAAAGTATTCGCTTTCCTGAAAACATCTCTACGTGAACCTTGTAGGTCTTTCTCTAAGTATTTATCTAACCTAAGAAGACAAAAATTATTATTTATGATGCTCCTAATCTCTGCTGCTGATGTTTTGTACTTCGTTATAAAGGCAAGTGGTCTATCTTTTTCTTTTTTGTTATGTAGTGACTTAGTTTTTGGCAAGAGGAGAGTTTATCTAATTTGCTGACCACCGTAATGTGGTGTCCAAAAGATTTTTTGGATAACCCTGATACAGAAAATACCGGTACATATTCTCTGTTTGTTGGACAAAATCCTCCATATTGGAACAGTTCCTGCGAATACGCAGGAACTGACCTTTCGGAATATTGTCCTTCCAGCCCTTGTGATGGTAACTCTTATAGTGAAGATATTTATTACAATCAACTGGCTTAGTGTACTTAGAAGTATATAATTTATTACCTTTTACTGTTATTTTAATATCCAAATAATTTATTGTCGTATCGCTAGTATTGTAAGTGAATCGTAAATTAAAATAATATTCATTAAGGTGATCAACAAAATTAGTGACAGAACTGTGTTCCCATCCCAAATCATAAATAAATCATCTATAAAACGCCCATAGAAGACAAAGTTCGCCCCGTAGTCGCCACTCCAGATGTACCGTTCCTCAAAGCACCCCATATAGAGGTTTGCAAAACTCGAGGCGAACTTGGTCCCCATTGCTGTGTCCAAGGATTATAAATAATATTGTGATTCAAACAAAAAATTATTATGTGATAAAATAAATCCTATAGATAGTAATAAAAAGTCACATAACGTCCCTGACATCTCTTGATCTTGTGATAAAGTGTTGCACTGCTGATATACCCTTGTTGTGTGGAATATTTTTAGCCGTATAATCGTTGCGGAATATACAAATTATGTGACGGTGTAAATAACGGGACTGTTAACATCCTAAAGTACAAAGAACTCTTCTTACCAATATATATTTTACGATTTGATTATTGGAACTCCAAAATGTTTAAAAATTGATCAGCTATTGTTATGAACCCACAGTGACTCTATTATTGGATTTAGAGCATATACTGATCCTCGGTGGATACAAGTGATATTGGTTTAATTAATCAAGTTGGGTCTGCAGACCATTAAAAAGGCTCAGGATTTTATTGATATGTTTTATATTTGTGTTATTTATGATGTTTTATTTTTGTATATTTCTGCTGTGAAAATGAGCAGAATATATTGTATTTTAATAAAATTGTTGTTATTACCCTCACAGATAGCGCTTAAATTTTCCAGTATATACCACTGTCAGAAGCATGAACACCTACTAAGTACTAACTAGGGTGGTGAACAGCTGGCCTTCAGTTTGTGCATACATGAACAGCTTGCTTGGATGCTAATGGCGAACACTTTCAACACTTACTATGATTCATGTTTCTCATAGACCAATATATGTTCGTGCCAAATTTCACTAAATTACGTCAATTACTTTTAAAATTATAACCAGCGGCGGCTACTACTTACAGTACTTCTAGGAGGGGGACTGCCAATACTCCCATGCACAGTGAAGAGAGCAGACAGCTAGTCCAGTCCTAGCACCTGTGCAATGGATCTGGCAGGCGCCGGGACCAGCGCATGCACAGAAGCCGTGGTGTGACTGCGCATGCGCAAAACCTGGCTTCTATTGACTGCATCGGCTGCAGCCCATAGAAACCAGCTTGGGCTGCACAAAAGGCAGAGAGTGGCTCCCCACTCGAAGCATGCTCTCTGCCTGTTGCAGCCTGGTCTGGCAGTCCCAGATAAGGGAAACACCTCCCAGTGGGACTGCCTGTATTGTCTGTGACTGACAGGTGTATCTTCCAATAGGTCACTGCCAGTCACACTAAAGCAAGTGCAGTAACAGACTGCACCTGATTCACTGACACTTACCTGAGATGGCAGGTTTTTACGGGGGGGGCTGCAGTTCTGCAGCCCACCGGAAAAGTCTGCCGCTGGACATAAGAAAAACGTTTGGTGCTATGGTGAGTAAAATATCCTGTATTTACTGGGTACAGCGTTATCTTTTCTTATGAACAGGAAACTGGTGACAATTCACTGTAAGTTTGAAATAAGTAAGCATATCATAGTTTCTTGGGTGACTTCTCTGTGACTTTGCTTGTCTGACTGAGCAGTTGCATATAACCTGCAGTTTAAATTCACAGAGATGACAGGCAGTTATAGTGACAGTTCTGCTTTAATTGCATACTTTTAGTAACACTTAGATAATCAAATAGCTCCGTTTTATAAACCTATTTACACTGTACAAGATCTCTGCCCTTGAGAATAAAAGAAATCCATTTAATAATGAAAACATTTTATGCTGTTACAGGTGAGATGGCTTCAGGGTGCTTATTTTACATTTTTGTGGGAGTATACCAAGCAAACGTGAAGGCTGAGCATGTAGTCTTTATATACAATACTAATTCTGCCCTGGTTTTTAGCATGGCATGCCATCATAATCACTTTTCTTCACAGACAAGTTAGGTTTTATATTCATATGTCACCAAATTGGGGCAGACTGTGATGTGCTATTAGCTGATCTCTTGCTTTGAATACACTCTACTACTGTAGATAAGATCTTTGTCATTTACTTTTATGTTCATGCATTACTTGAAACAGTGTTAATGTTCTATTCTATGGTTGTTCCATTATATCTAATTTATGAAACATGTACTTGAGGATCAGGGGTGTTTCAAGAGAGGAGAAGGCCCGTGTGTGTGCAGCCTCCTCCGTCCGGGCCCCCTCCTCACTGCCGTCAGAGATGTGAGTCTTAGGGCTCAGAGACTCTAATGCGCATGTGCAGATCTCCAGGAAAATGGTGGAGTGCCCATTTTCCTGGTGATATCTGTACTGCGTATGCAATTTCTACCGTGATTATTGCAGCGCTGCTGCCATCGGCGTGGGACTTCAGAGGGATAAGCATTCAAGAAATGGGTGCAGGGTGTGCGATGTGGGCCCCCTGGACTAAGGGTCCCGTGTCCATCGCACACACTGCACCCATTATAAATACGCCAGTGTTGAGAATATTCATTTCTGATGGTGTACCATTTTGAATATTCTGTTTTGAAAGGATTTTCCAAGCTTATCAGATAAACCTGAAAACATATGGTTGTGGCACAGGTTGAATTCACTCACATTTTCTCTAACGTCCTAGTGGATGCTGGGGACTCCGTCAGGACCATGGGGAATAGCGGCTCCGCAGGAGACAGGGCACAAAAAGTAAGCTTTTAGGATCACATGGTGTGTACTGGCTCCTCCCCCTATGACCCTCCTCCAAGCCTCAGTTAGGTTTTTGTGCCCGTCCGAGCAGGGTGCAATCTAGGTGGCTCTCATAAAGAGCTGCTTAGAAAAAGTTTTTTAGGTTTCTTATTTTCAGTGAGTCCTGCTGGCAACAGGCTCACTGCATCGAGGGACTTAGGGGAGAGAAGTGAACTCACCTGCGTGCACGATGGATTTGCTTCTTAGGCTACTGGACACCATTAGCTCCAGAGGGATCGAACACAGGCCCAGCCATGGAGTCCGGTCCCGGAGCCGTGCCGCCGACCCCCCTTGCAGATGCCGAAGTTGAAGAGGTCCAGAGGTCCGGAAACAGGCGGCAGAAGACTTTCAGTCTTCATAAGGTAGCGCACAGCACTGCAGCTGTGCGCCATTGTTGTCGGCACACTTCACACCAGCGGTCACTGAGGGTGCAGGGCGCTGGGGGGGGCGCCCTGGGCAGCAATGTATAATACCTTTTTCTATGGCTAAAATACATCACATATAGCCCTTGAGGCTATATGGATGTATTTAACCCCTGCCATATATCGCAAACTCCGGGAGAAGAGCCCGCCGTTTTAGGGGGCGGGGCCTATTCTCCTCAGCACACAGCACCATTTTCCTGCTCAGCTCCGCTGTGAGGAAGGCTCCCAGGACTCTCCCCTGCACTGCACTACAGAAACAGGGTAAAACAGAGAAGGGGGGCATATTTTGGCGATATTTTTATATATTAAGCGCATATAACAGAAACAACACCTTTTAGGGTTGTTTATATATATTTTTATAGCGCTTTGGTGTGTGCTGGCAAACTCTCCCTCTGTCTCCCCAAAGGGCTAGTTGGGTCCTGTCTTCGATAAGAGCATTCCCTGTGTGTCTGCTGTGTGTTGGTACGTGTGTGTCGACATGTATGAGGACGATGTTGGTGTGGAGGCGGAGCAATTGCCGGTAATGGTGATGTCACCCCCTAGGGAGTCGACACCGGAATGGATGGCTTTAATTATGGAATTACGTGATAATGTTAGCACGCTGCAAAAGTCAGTTGACGACATGAGATGGCCGGAAAACCAGTTAGTACCTGTCCAGGCGTCTCAGGCACCGTCAGGGGCTGTAAAACGTCCCTTACCTCCGTCAGTCGACACAGGTACCGACACAGATGAATCTAGTGTCGACGGTGAAGAAAGAAACGTATTTTCCAATAGGGCCACACGTTATATGATCACGGCAATGAAGGAGGCTTTGCATATCTCTGATACTGCAGGTACCTCAAAGGGGGGTATTATGTGGGGTGTGAAAAAAACTACCTGTAGCTTTTCCAGAATCAGAGGAATTGAATGACGTGTGTGATGAAGCGTGGGTTAACCCCGACAGAAAACTGCTAATTTCAAAGAAGTTATTGGCATTATACCCTTTCCCACCAGAGGTTAGGGCGCGCTGGGAAACACCCCCTAGGGTGGATAAGGCGCTCACACGCTTATCAAAACAAGTGGCGTTACCGTCTCCTGATACGGCCGCCCTCAAGGATCCAGCTGATAGGAGGCTGGAAACTACCCTGAAGAGTATATACACACATACTGGTGTTATACTGCGACCAGCAATAGCCTCAGCCTGGATGTGCAGTGCTGGGGTGGTGTGGTCGGATTCCCTGACTGAAAATATTGATACCCTGGATAGGGACAGTATTTTATTGACTATAGAGCAATTAAAGGATGCTTTTCTTTATATGCGAGATGCTCAGAGGGATATTTGCACTCTGGCATCGAGAGTAAGTGCGATGTCCATATCTGCCAGAAGAAGTTTATGGACGCGACAGTGGTCAGGTGATGCGGATTCCAAACGGCATATGGAAGTATTGCCGTATAAAGGAGAGGAATTATTTGGGGTCGGTCTATCGGATCTGGTGGCCACGGCAACAGCCGGAAAATCCACTTTTTTACCTCAGGTCACCTCCCAACAGAAAAAGACACCGTCTTTTCAGCCGCAGTCCTTTTGTTCCTATAAGAACAAGCGGGCAAAAGGACAGTCATATTTGCCCAGAGGCAAAGGAAGGGGTAAGAGGGTGCAGCAAGCAACTACTTCCCACGAACAGAAGCCCTCCCCGGCTTCTACAAAGCCCTCAGCATGACGCTGGGGCTGTGCAAGCGGACTCAGGGGCGGGGGGGGGTCGACTAAAGATTTTCAGCACACAGTGGGCGCGCTCACAGGTGGACCCTTGGATCCTGCAGGTAGTATCTCAGGGTTACAAGTTGGAATTCGAAAAGTCTCCCCCTCGCCGGTTCCTAAAGTCTGCTTTACCAACGTCTCCCTCAGAAAGGGCGACGGTATTGGAAGCCATTCACAAGCTGTATTCTCAGCAGGTGATAGTCAAGGTACCCCTCCTACAACAGGGAAAGGGGTATTATTCCACACTATTTGTGGTACCGAAGCCGGACGGTTCGGTAAGACCTATTCTAAATCTGAAATCCTTGAACCTGTACATACAGAAATTCAAGTTCAAGATGGAGTCACTCAGAGCAGTGATAGCGAATCTGGAAGAAGGGGACTTCATGGTGTCCCTGGACATAAAAGATGCTTATCTGCATGTCCCAATTTACCCTTCACACCAAGGGTATCTCAGGTTCGTGATACAAAACTGTCATTATCAGTTTCAAACGCTGCCGTTTGGTTTGTCCACGGCACCTCGGGTCTTTACCAAGGTAATGGCCGAAATGATGGTTCTTCTACGAAGAAAAGGCGTATTAATTATCCCTTACTTGGACGATCTCCTGATAAGGGCAAGGTCCAGAGAACAGCTGGAAGTCGGAGTAGCACTAACCCAAGTAGTGTTTCAACAACACGGGTGGATTCTGAATCTTCCAAAATCTCAATTGACCCCGACGACACGTCTGCTGTTCCTGGGAATGATTCTGGACACTGTTCAGAAAAAGGTGTTTCTCCCGGAGGAGAAAGCAAGGGAGTTATCCGAACTTGTCAGGAACCTCCTAAAACCAGGAAATGTGTCAGTACATCAATGCACAAGAGTCCTGGGAAAGATGGTGGCTTCTTACGAAGCAATTCCATTCGGCAGATTCCACGCACGAATATTTCAGTGGGATCTGCTGGACAAATGGTCCGGATCGCATCTGCACATGCATCAGCGGATAACACTGTCACCAAGAACAAGGGTGTCTCTTCTGTGGTGGTTGCAGAGTGCCCATCTGTTAGAGGGCCGCAGATTCGGCATACAGGACTGGGTCCTGGTGACTACGGATGCCAGCCTACGAGGCTGGGGAGCAGTCACACAGGGAAGAAACTTCCAGGGCGTGTGGTCAAACCTGGAGACGTCTCTTCACATAAATATACTGGAGCTAAGAGCGATTTACAATGCTCTAAGCCTGGCAAAACCGCTGCTTCAGGGTCAGCCGGTGTTGATCCAGTCGGACAACATCACGGCAGTCGCCCACGTAAACAGACAGGGCGGCACGAGAAGCAGAAGAGCAATGACAGAAGCTGCAAGGATTCTTCGCTGGGCGGAAAATCATGTCATAGCACTGTCAGCAGTGTTCATTCCGGGAGTGGACAACTGGGAAGCAGACTTCCTCAGCAGACACGACCTCCACCCGGGAGAGTGGGGACTTCATCCAGAAGTCTTCCACATGATTGTGAACCGTTGGGAAAAACCAAAGGTGGACATGATGGCGTCCCGCCTCAACAAGAAACTGGACAGATATTGCGCCAGGTCAAGAGACCCTCAGGCAATAGCTGTGGACGCTCTGGTAACACCGTGGGTGTACCAGTCCGTGTATGTGTTTCCTCCTCTGCCTCTCATACCAAAGGTACTGAGAATTATACGGCTACGGGGAGTAAGAACAATACTCGTGGCTCCGGATTGGCCGAGAAGGACTTGGTACCCGGAACTTCAAGAGATGCTCACGGAAGAGCCGTGGCCTCTACCGTTAAGAAGGGATCTGCTTCAGCAGGGACCTTGTATGTTCCAAGACTTACCGCGACTGCGTTTGACGGCATGGCGGTTGAACGCCGGATTCTAAAAGAAAAGGGCATTCCAGAGGAAGTTATTCCTACCTTGATTAAAGCCAGGAAGGAAGTGACCGCACAACATTATCACCGCATTTGGAGAAAATATGTTGCGTGGTGTGAGGCCAAGAAGGCCCCAACGGAGGAATTTCAATTGGGTCGATTCCTACATTTCCTGCAGGCAGGATGGTCTATGGGCCTCAAATTGGGGTCTATTAAGGTTCAAATTTCGGCCTTATCGATTTTCTTCCAGAAAGAATTGGCTTCAGTGCCTGAAGTACAAACCTTTGTCAAAGGTGTACTACATATACAGCCCCCGATTGTGCCTCCAGTGGCACCGTGGGATCTCAACGTAGTTTTGGATTTTCTCAAATCCCATTGGTTTGAGCCGCTCAAATCGGTAGATTTGAAGTATCTTACATGGAAAGTAACCATGCTACTGGCCCTGGCTTCAGCCAGGAGAGTATCAGAGTTGGCGGCTTTATCGTACAAAAGCCCATATCTGATTTTCCATTCGGACAGGGCAGAACTGCGGACGCGTCCTCAGTTTCTGCCTAAGGTGGTTTCGGCTTTTCACTTGAACCAGCCTATTGTGGTGCCTGCGGCTACTAGCGACTTGGAGGACTCCAAGTTGCTGGACGTTGTCAGAGCATTGAAAATATATATTTCAAGGACGGCTGGAGTCAGAAAATCTGACTCGCTGTTTATCCTGTATGCACCCAACAAGATGGGTGCTCCTGCGTCTAAGCAGACGATTGCTCGTTGGATCTGTAGCACAATCCAACTTGCACATTCTGTGGCAGGCCTGCCACAGCCTAAATCTGTAAATGCCCACTCCACAAGGAAGGTGGGCTCATCTTGGGCGGCTGCCCGAGGGGTCTCGGCATTACAACTTTGCCGAGCAGCTACGTGGTCAGGGGAGAACACGTTTGTAAAATTTTACAAATTTGATACTCTGGCTAAGGAGGACCTGGAGTTCTCTCATTCGGTGCTGCAGAGTCATCCGCACTCTCCCGCCCGTTTGGGAGCTTTGGTATAATCCCCATGGTCCTGACGGAGTCCCCAGCATCCACTAGGACGTTAGAGAAAATAAGAATTTACTTACCGATAATTCTATTTCTCATAGTCCGTAGTGGATGCTGGGCGCCCATCCCAAGTGCGGATTGTCTGCAATACTTGTACATAGTTATTGTTACAAAAATCGGGTTATTATTGTTGTGAGCCATCTTTTCAGAGGCTTTTTCGTTGTTATCATACTGTTAACTGGGTTCAAATCACAAGTTGTACGGTGTGATTGGTGTGGCTGGTATGAGTCTTACCCGGGATTCAAGATCCTTCCTTATTGTGTACGCTCGTCCGGGCACAGTACCTAACTGAGGCTTGGAGGAGGGTCATAGGGGGAGGAGCCAGTACACACCATGTGATCCTAAAAGCTTACTTTTTGTGCCCTGTCTCCTGCGGAGCCGCTATTCCCCATGGTCCTGACGGAGTCCCCAGCATCCACTACGGACTATGAGAAATAGAATTATCGGTAAGTAAATTCTTATTATTTGTTACCTTACTGGGAGACAGATGTACTGTACTAAACCTTGGAAAGATATAAAATGGTGAGAGATGAAGTACAAATAAATCATCTCCTAACTGTCATTTTTCAAACACAGCCTCTAACATGGCAGTTAGGAACTGATTGGTTGTTAGTTAATCTCTCTGTCCCTGGGTCTTGTATATATTACTGCAATATAGGCTCCTTTTTCTCTTTCGTTCACATCTATTTACGTCACAACAGGATTGTATGAAATATTACCCGAGAACGTTCTGGAGAACGAAACGTGTAGGCATAATATGAACTGGGGTCACTATTGGGGGGGACATTTCTTTTCGCAACCTCCTGAGCGAGAAGAAATCTGTGCAAAGTCTGTTGTTTGGGTGCCCTAACCAGGACTTTAGACAGGATTAGCTGCTGCGGAGAGGTGTCTCTCTAGAAGCATTGGGACAGGGGCCCCTTCAAGATGTTGCTGTGGGGTCCAAAAAGTTTTAGCGCCGCCCTGCCTGCGTCTTTCTGTTCAAGCAGTCATCTAGGCCAGGGTTTCCCAAACTCACTCCTCGGTGCAGTCCAGGTTTTAAGGATATCCATGATGGTATAATCAAATCAACTGAGGTGCTAATTAAGGGCCCGATTCAGACCTGATTGCTGCCGTGCGTTTTTGCATAGCGGGCGATTATTGATTGACTGCGTATGCGTAGGCACTGCAATGCGCACACGCGTCGCCAAACAGCAACCACGCTGGTGCGAAAACTTTCAATTGCACAGCCATTCGCAAGCTGATGGTCCAGAGATAGTCACAAATGCTGTTGCAGCTGCAATCTCGTACACAGTGTTTGTGCAAATATATGCAAATGTTGCAACAGTTGGGATATGTATTGAGACACCTACTGCCGCGACTGATCCGCTGCTTGTGTACGAAGACACAATTATCAGACACACATCGGTCGATAATCAGACACTCAGCATAGCAGTCAGAAGTAATGGCCAGAGATATTTTAACAGCATACGGGATCGCAGTCACACGTACCTGAAATGGTCGTGACACTTCTGCTTTTGAGTTACACTTTCTGACTGTCAATCACTTTACAAATATAGTGCCTTGCTAAAGTATTCAAGCCCCTTGGCTTTTTACCTATTTTGTTACATTACAACCTGTAATTTTTTTAATCTGAATTTTGTGATGGATATGCACAAAATAGTCTGAGTTGGTGAAGTGAAAGGAGAAAAATGTATATAAAAAATAATTTTTATAAATAAAAATTTTTAAATTGGCATGTGCATTTGTATTAACCCCCTTTTGCTATGAAGCTCCTCGAAAGTTCTGGTGCAACCAATTACCTTCAGAAGTCACATAATTAGTGAAATGAAGTCCACCTGTGTGCAATCTAAGTGTCACATGATCTATCAGTATAAACACACCTTTTCTGAAAGGTCATAGAGGCTGCAACACCACTAAGCAAGAGGTATCACACCATGAAGACCAAGGAGTTCTCCAAACAAGTCAGAGACAAAGTTGTTGAGAAGTACAGATGTAGCCACCTTTATCTTGACTGGCTGAGGCATTTGTCTCGATCAAGCATACGCAGCGTACCGGGGCGTAGGGAGGCGCACCTAGTCACAGAGAGGCGTACCTAATCGCACGGAGGCAGACAGAGCGTTTGGCGTTACTTTTACGTGTAATACCTGCGATCATCCATCAGATGTCGCTTTTTACAATCACCACTGTGCATGCGTGTGGTCTCCCATAAAATACAATACTGAAATATATAATAAGGACTACTTTACTAAGGCGTCTCATTACGCTGCATACAGTAAATACTCATTACGCTGCATTATTTAATACAGTAAATACTCATTACGCTGCATTATTTAATACAGTATATATGGTACAGACGCAAATAGTACAGCATGCAGTATATGATCCATCTACAGTACTTTATGAATATATGAGCGTCCTAGTCCCGCAGACAAAACAACATAAAACCAGTAGTGTACACTGCCGCAAATGGACGTGTTAGAAGTTCACTATTGCCTCTTGAGATTAGGAATTTTGTACAGTATGTTAGCGTCCTAATCCCGTAGCCATTACAGCATAATCAAAACCAATGGATTTATTAATCTGTCTGCGGCGAAGTGGTGAAGTGTTCCGCTTCCTATACTCAGAGTCCCGGGTTTGATTCCTAAAGTATGAATGCATGTTAGTTTTTTCCAGACACTTTATTATTATTTTTTATTCACATAAACCAGGGCAAAGCTGCAGGAGCGGCTCTAATGTTTAGGTTCTATGCACCATACAGTACACATACAATTCTGTAGCAGGGCAGACTCAATAGAAATGGCTACCATCTATGACTCCTTGCCTCACGGAGGCCCTTGGCTACGGAGCAAGTAACAGTCCAGATTTTGCAGGCTATGGGGCAATGCTGAAGGAGCGTCACAATCCCCTAGCTAAAATACACTGGGGCGATAGGGATAAGCTAGGTCTGCATATTACGGTACACCGGACTTGATCGCATAACACACTGGCAAAATGGCCGCCACCCCTGAACCCCCACCACGTGGCAGGCAGCGCTCGGATATGGAGTGAGAGATGGCATAAGTTTTGCAGGCTACGGGGCAATGCTGAAGGAGCGTCAGAATGCCCTAGCTAAAATACACAGGGGCGATAGGGATAAGCGAGGTCTATGCACATAACGATACACTGGACCCCATTGCATCGCAAAGTGACAAAATGTCCGAGGCACGTGAACCCCTACCTTGTGGCAGCACTCAGCTATGGAGCGAGCAACGGCATAGGTTTTGCAGGCTACGGGGTAATGCTGAAGGAGCGTCATAATCCCTAGCTAAAATACACAGGGGTGATAGGGATAAGCGAGGTCTATGCACATAACGATACACCGCAAAGTTCCCCATGGTTTTGATTATGCCTTTTCTTTGAAAACTGTATTTTCCACTGCCTCGCCCTACCCCCATCCCACTTTCCCCTTCCCCCCTGGGAGCCTGCAAAGTACATGCAGTAGACAGGGAGGGAGTTCCGATCAGGTTACAAAACATGTGCAACAGTATACTACTGTATGTAGGAAAATCCCCCGCCCACTCTGATTTATGTGAAACCTGTGTGCACCCTTCCATTGAATGTATAACAAAGAAAAAAAATAATAATAAAGTGAATTTTACAGGAACACTTTAAAAAAAAGGTTGGCACTTCCTTCCCATTGGTGTTGGTTTATGCCTTAGGGGACTCAGACGCTAATACTTGTATTTCAAAAGCACAGTATTTTCCACCGCCTCTCCTTACCCCCATCACCCTTCCCCCCTGGGAGCCTGCACAGGTCATGCAGTGGACAGGGATGGAGTTCAGGTCAGGTACAATACACAAATGCCGACGATCTACAGTACTGTGTTGCTCAGTTAGTTGCGTCGGAATACACTAATTTATACTCATTACCGCTGTATATTTGTATATAGCGGAATGAATCGCTGCTGCAGATTTACTTTGATTTATGTGAAACCTGTGTGCACCCTTTCATTGAATGTATAACAAAGAAAAAAAAATAATGAAGTGAATGTTACGGGAACATATAAAAAAAAAAGGTTGGCACTTTGGGATTCAAACACGGGACTCTCAGCGTGGGAGGTGGGAGCCTTCAACGCTAGGTTGGTATGGAAGGGGAGACAATTAGCTACCAGAGGGTACCAACCCCAAGTTTCTGTGACCCCCAAAAGGCTCATGGCAAGCGTCGGAACCCATGGTGGGTCTGAATTAACAGGCCCATTATAGTCTATGGGAAAATGGGTCCACTTTGCGTACTGATATCTCTGGTTCTGGGTATCCCAGAGACTCAGGTCTGGTACCATACAAAAGAGGAGACTTTTGGCGTTCAGGGCAGACCAACCACTAGTTAATGTGACACTGGAAAGGGAAACGGGAAGCAACCGTGTATCGGGTCCCCTCCTGTTGTCCGCCTAGCTTGCACAGGATGCAGGGTTTCTGGCTAGATAGGAAATACTGTACAGAAATGCTAAGCATGGTAATTTGACATCCAGAAACATAGGGAGGAGTTTTTTATCTCTCTCCATTATACTTAGAAAAATTACACTTGCCACTGTACGTTACAAGCTGTTCGTGCTAATTAGTACACTAGTAGAACATACTGTACAGAGATACTAAGTACAGTGATTTGGCATCCACGAACTTAGGGAGGAGCTCTAATCTCTCTCCATTGTAATCTTTCTAAGTATAATGGAGAGAGATAAAAGCTCCTCCCTAAGTTCCTGGATGCCAAATTACCGTCCTTAGTATCTCTGTACAGTATGTTCTACTAGTGTACTAATTAGCACGAACAGCTTGTAACATACAGTGGCAAGTTTAATCTTTCTATGTATAATGGAGAGAGATAAAAGCTCCTCTAAGTTCCTACATGCCAAATAACTGTCCTTAGTATCTCTGTACAGTATGTTCTACTAGTGTACTAATTAGCACAAACAGCTTGTAACATACAGCGGCAAATTTAATCTTTCTATGTATAATGGAGAGAGATAAAAGCTCCTCTGTAAATTCCTAGATGCCAAATCACCGTCCTTAGTATCTCTGCACAGTATGCTCTACTAGTGTACTAATTAGCACGAACAGCTTTTAACTGGATGCCAAATCCCCGTACTTAGTATCTCTGTACAGTATGTTCTATTAGGGTACTAATTAGCACGAACAGCTTGTAACATACAGCGGCAAGTTTAATCTTTCTATGTATAATGGAGAGAGATAAAAGCTCCTCCCTAAGTTCCTGGATGCCAAATCACCGTACTTAGTATCTCTGTACAGTATGTTCTATTAGGGTACTAATTAGCTGTTCATGCTAATTAGTACCCCAATAGAAAATACTATACAGAGATACTAAGGATGGTGATTTTGCAACCAGGAACTTACGGAGGAGCTTTTATCTATCTCCAATATACATAGACAGATTAAACTTGCCACTGTACGTTACAAGCTGCTCGTGCGAATTAGTACACTAGTACAACATACTGTACAGAGATACTACGGACAGTGATTTGGCATCCAGGAATTTAGGGAGGAGCTTTTATCTCTCTCCATTATACTTAGAAAGATTACAATGGAGAGAGATAAAAGCTCCTCCCTAAGTTCCTGGATGCCAAATCACTGTACTTAGTATCTCTGTACAATATGTTATACTAGTGTACTAATTAGCACGAACAGCTTGTAACGTAAAGTGGCAAGTTTAATCTTTCTATGTATAATATAGATAAAAGCTCCTCCCTAAGTTCCTGGTTGCCAAATCACCGTCCTTAGTATCTCTGTATAGTATTTTCTATTAGGGTACTAATTAGCACGAACAGTTAATTAGTACCCTAATAGAACATACTGTACAGAGATACTAAGTACGGTGATTTGGCATCCAGGAACTTACTGAGGAGCTTTTATCTCTCTCCATTATACATAGAAAGATTAAACTTGCCGCTGTATGTTACAAGCTGTTCGTGCTAATTAGTACCCTAATAGAACATACTGTACAGAGATACTAAGTACGGTGATTTGGCATCCAGTTAAAAGCTATTCGTGCTAATTAGTACACTAGTAGAACATACTGTACAGAGATTCTAAGGATGGTGATTTGGCATCTAGGAACTTAGGGAGGAGCTTTTATCTCTCCATTATACATAGAAAGATTAAAGTTGCCACTGTACGTTACAAGCTGTTCGTGCTAATTAGTACACTAGAAGAACATACTGGGGACTTGGACCCATACAGTACTTGCATTTCAAAAGCACAGTATTTTCCACCGCCTCCCGCTAGCCCATCGCCCTTCCCCCCTGGGAGCCTGCACAGGTCATGCAGTAGACAGGGAGGGAGTTATTCACATAAACCAGGGCAAAGCTGCAGGAGCGGTTGTACTGTTAAGGTTCTATGCACCATAAGGTACACATACAATTCTGTAGCAGGGCAGACTCAATTGAAATGGCTACCACCTGTGACTCCTTGCCCCATGGAGGCCCTCGGCTATGGAGCAAGTAACAGCACAGATTTTGTAGGTCACAGGGCAATGCTGAAGGAGCGTCAGAATCCCCTAGCTAAAATACACAGGGTCGATAGGGATAAGCGAGGTCTATGCACTTAACGATACCCCAGACCCCATCGCATTACAAAGTGACAAAATGTCCAAGGCACATGAACATCCACCTTGTGTCAGCACTCAGCTATGGAGCGAGTGATGGCATAGGTTTTGCAGGCTACGGGGCAGTGCTGAAGGAGCGTCGGAATCCCCTAGCTAAAATACACAGGGGCGATAGGGTTAAGCGAGGTCTATGCACATAATGCTACAAGGCGGGGGTTCATGTGCCTCGGACATTTTGTCACTTTGAGATGCGATGGGGTCTGGTGTTTCGTTATGTGCATAGACCTCGCTTATCCCTATCGACCCTGTGTATTTTAGCTAGGGGATTCTGACGCTTCTTCAGCATTGGCCCGTTCTTTGAACACGGTATTTTCCACTGCCTCGCCCTACCCCCATCCCACTTTCCCCTTCCCCCCTGGGAGCCTGCACAGTTCATGCAGCAGACAGGTATGGAGTTACGATCAGGTTACAAGACCAGATTTATGTGAAACCTGTGTGCACCCTTCCATTGAATGTATAAGAAAGTAAAAAATATATAATAAAGTGAATGTCACGGGAACACATTGGTGTTGGTTTATGCCTTAGGGACGCTCATACAGTACTTGTATTTCAAAAGCACGTATTTTCCACCGCCTCCCCCTACCCTCATCACCCTTCCCCCGTGGGAGCCTGCACAGGTCATGCTGTAGTCAGGGAGGGAGTTCAGGTCATGTGCAATACACAAACACCGACGATCTACAGTACTGTGTTGCTCAGTTAGTTGCGGTATAATACACTAATTTATACTCATTACCTCTGTGCATTTGCATTTAGCGTAAAGAATCGCTCCTGCAGATTTACTCCGATTTATGTGAAATCTGTGTGCATCCTTCCATTGAATGTATAACAAAGAAAAAAAATTATAATACAGTGAATGTCACGAGAACACATAAAAAAAAGGTTGGCACTTCCTTCCCATTGGTGTTGGTTTATGACATAGGGCACTCGGACGCTCATACTTGTATTTCAAAAGTACGTATTTTCCACAGCCTCCCCCTACCCCCATTGCCCTTCCCCCCTGGGAACCTGCACAGGTCATGCAGTAGTCAGGGAGGGAGTTCAGGTCTTGTGCAACACACAAACACAGACGATCTACAGTACTGTGTTGCTCAGTTAGTTGCGGTGGAATACACTAATTTATACTCATTAGCTCTGTGCATTTGCATTTAGCATAAAGAATAGCTCCTGCAGATTTACTCTGATTTATGTGAAACCTGTGTGAACCCTTCCATAGAATGTATTAGCATGAAAAAAAAAATATTAAAGTGACTGTCATGGGAAGACATAAAAAAAAAAGTTGGCACTTTAGGACTGGAACCCGGGACTCTCAGCGTGGGAGGTGGTAACCTTCATCGTTAGACCATGACACTTCATGAGAGATTTACAAGTTCATGTGTAAAAGTAACGCAAATAGCAACCCCTCCCCATTATGCCTTAGGGAACTCGGACGCTCATACTGTACATGTATTTCAAAAGCATGGTGTTTATGCATTGTACATACTTCCTTTTACACAATTAGTTGCGTCTCCATACACAATCTTGCGTCTGCATACACAAGTGTTTTAACATGTTCATTTGTGTCTGTATAAACTATTTATTTATATTGAGAACTCTCACCATCTGACCATTGGTCACCATCTATTAACATTACAGTCGTCACTGACCATTTGCCAGAGCTGTAGATCAATCCGCCGCTACATGATTGAAAGTACTGGATTAGTGGAGCATTAGCCACCCAGTGGTGGAGATGTGTAATGCATGCTGAGTATCTAGAATCGCCTCAACGCGCCTGCCTGTGATTAAACTCAGCAAGCTAAGCTATCGCCTTAGCGTGACTAAACATCCGTCTAGGCGGAGAATCGGTCAAGATAAAGGTGGCTACATCTGTACAAGTCAAGGATGGGTTATTAAAAAATATCCAAATCTTTGATGATCCCCTAGAGCACCATCAAATCCATCATCTTCAAATGGAAAGAACATGGTACCACAACACAACTGCCAAGAGAGGGCTGGCCTCCAAACCTCACAGACCGGGCAAAGAGGTCATTAATCAGAGAGGCAGCACAGAGACCAAAGGTAACCCTGAAGGAGCTGCAGAGTTCCACAGCAAAGACTGGTATAGCTGCGCATGTGACCATAATAAGCTGTACACTCCATAGAGCTGGGCTTTATGGAAGAGTGGCCAGAAAAAAGTCATTACTTCTTAGTGTTAAAAATAAGAGGGCACGTTTTGAGTTTGCCAAAAGGCATGGGGACGACTCCCCAAATGTATGGAGTAAGGTGCTCTGGTCAGATGAGACTAAAATTTAACTTTTCGGCCACCAAGGTAAATGCTATGTCTGGCGCAAATCCAACACATCCCATTACCCCAAGAACACCATCCCCACAGTGAAACATGGTGGTGGCAGCATCATGCTGTGGGGATGATTTTCAGCAGCAGGGACTGGGAAACTGTTTCGAGTCAAGGGAAAGATGGATGGTGCTAAATACAGGGATATTCTTGAGCAAAACCTGTTTCAGTCTGCCTGTGATTTGAGACTGGGACAGAGATTCACCTTCCAGCAGGACACTGACCCGAAGCATACTGCTAAAGCAACACTCGAGTGGTTTAAGGGGAAACATTTAAAAGTGTTGGAATGGCCTAGTCAAAGCCCAGATCTCAATCCAATTGAGAATCTGTGGTCAGACTTGAAGATTGCAAGCGGAAACCATCCAACATGAAGGAGCTGGACCAGTTTTACCTTGAGAAATGGGCAAAAATCTCAGTGGCAAGATGTGGCAAGCTCATAGAGACTTATCCAAAGCAACTTGCAGCTGTAATTGCCACACAAGGTAGCTCTACAAAGTACTGACTGTAGGGGGGGTGAATAGTTATGCACGCTGAAGTTTTCTGTTATTTTGTCCTATATGTAGTTTGCTTCACAATAAAAAAAAAATCTTCAAAGTTGTAGCCATGTTCTGTGAATTAAATGATACAAACCTTCAAACAATCCATTTTAATTCCAGTTTGTGAGGCAACAAAACCTGAAAAATGCAAAGTGGGGTGAATACTTTAGCAAGGCACTGTAAATCCTCACTGCGACCACCACCGTAAGTCCATTGCAGCACATGCGCAGTGCAACTTAGACTCATGCGCAGTGGCAAGAAAAACCGCTTACTCAGCCGCTGCGATCACTTCAGCCTGTTCTGGCCCGGAATTGATGTCAGACACTCGCCCTGCAAACGCTTCGACGCACCTGCGTTTTTCCAACCACTCCCAGAAAACGGTCAGTTGACACCAACAAACGCCCTCTTCCTGTCAATCTCCTTGCGATCGGCTGTGCAAATGGATTCTTCGTAAAATCCATTGCTCAGCAACGATCCGCTTTGTACCCGTACGACGCACCTGCGCATTGCGGTGCATACGCATGCGCAGTTCTGACCTGATCGCAGCACAGCGAAAAATCCTAGCGTGCGATCAGGTTGGAATGACCCCCATTGTGAGTGACGGGCTTTTCTCTTTTTTCTCTCCTCTATAGCTATATATACTGAACCAATGTTTTTTATATATATATATATATATATATATTCCTTTTGCTAATAAATGCTATCATATGTGTGTAAATACTGTACACTCTCATATTAGGGTAGCAGCAATCTTCTCTATGCTGTAGCCTGATTTTTTTTTAGCTGTGAAGAATACAAAGACAGCGCCCTCTGGTGAAGAATTTTCAAATAGCAGTGTTGACATATACACAAGTGTTAAATAACCTTGTGCCAAAATAAAAATATGTGCAAGCTGATCTTTTTATTTTCTTTACATCGTTCCTCTGTGTTGTGTGAAATATCATCCTCAACATGACACACATTCAAGGAACACAATAATGGAAATATAGATATAAGAAAAAATGTAATAGCCTGCTACTTGCAGGCAGCAGCTAAATTCCGGTGCGTCTGGCCGATGTTTTAAAGTGGTAACCTGGTATTACCTAAAAAATGATTGCCACTTTAAAACATCAGCCACACTTGCTATTTTAAAGATGCTCTGTCTTAGCACAGACAATGATGGCTTATTATCAGGGTGGTTTCAAGGATGTGTCCAGAATGTGTGTGAAGGGTTGTAATGCATTTCACTTACTGTATAGACTCACGAGAAGGGTGTATGCCAGTGGTTTCCAAACTTTTTTGAATCACGGCGCCTAGAATATCAGAATTTTTTTCACGGCACCCCTAGGCCAAAAATTTCTAATTGAGAAATTTAGAAAGAAATATTACATTAAGTAGATCACGTTTATATGTCATCCTTAGGGTCAGTTGTGTGGTGAGGGACAAGATTTGCTTCTGTTTTATGACTGGCAGCCACCAGCACTGGTTTTGCCTATTATATTGACCATGAATAATTTGAATTGGTCCTGGACCACCAACCAGGGCACCCCTGCAGGTGTCCCAAGACACCCCAGGGAGCCACGGCACACAGTTTGGGAACCTCTGGTGTATGCCCTTCCAAACTAGAAATATATTTATAATGGTTGCAATAACTTGAATTAAGCAAATAATTGCCATCTTATGCACTAAACTGTGTATGTGTAGTCAAACACCAAAATGTTTTTTCAAGCATCAGGATGTAGACAGCAATGTTTCTGGCAGCTATGTGCCCTTTCCCAAGCTTGAAGGGAAGTCCTGCCCCGAACCTTATTGGCCAGTGGCTCACTGTGCCCCACATTAGGGATAGTCATCGACAGCTTGCCATGCCATCAGTGGTTTCATGCCATGGATGTTAATCACCGATAGAATCATCAGTTGTTGAATCCATCAATGGCTATTCTTACTGTAAACAGGGCCGTAACTAGGGGTGCGCCGGCGGTGCCTAGCACGTAGCGCATTTGCAGCCTATATGCTCTATGGGCGGAGAACCTTCCGGCAGAACCTGGAGGGCCACACTGCTGTCTGTAATGCTCTAGCCCAGCTGCCCCTTTGCCAGGTGCGCCCTGCTCCTATGCGCACCGCACAGTATAATTTACAGTTAGCTGGGCAGCGCTGCAGCTGGCAGACAGTGCTCTCTGCCCCCACCGGCTCCACCCTTTCCGGCAGCAGTGTCTCTATCAGCACACGGCACAAACAAAGCTCTGCTGCGCTCACCTGGGGGGGGGGGGGTGTATATAAAGTGCAGGGTGCGATAATATACAGGGCAGCACAGAGAAAGAGGGCAACTGGAAGGGGGCTAGGTAACAGATGGAAGCCAGAAGGAAGTACAAGGACCAGAATGGATAGAGGGTGAAGAAAAGGAGAGAGGGGTGAGGGGGGTATACAAAGTGCAGAATGCGATAAAATATAGGGCAGCTCAGAGAAATGGGGCTACTGGGGGGGTAGGTAACAGAAGGAAGCACAAGGAACAGAATGGATACAGGGTGAAGAAGAGGAGGAGGAAGACATCAGGAGGGGTGGTATATAAAGTGCAGCATGTGATAAGATGCAGGGCAGCTCAGAGAAAGGGGGAAACTGGAGAGTGGGGTAGGTAACAGAAGGAAACACAAGTAACAGAATGGGTAGATGTTGTAGAAAAGGAGAGAGGGAAGACAGAGGAAGGTATGGGTATTAGTGTGAAAACGTATGTGTATTGGATAGGTGTGTAAATGATTTACACAATAGTTTACACACCTATCCGATAAGCATAAAATTTTTCACACAAATACCCATCGCCCCCTCCCCTTCCTGACTCCTCATACCCCCCTGTCTTCCCTCTCCTTTTTTTCACCTATATATCCATTCTGTTCCTTCTGCATTTTCCTGTTAGTTCCCCTCTCTCCCTCCTCCAGTTTGCCCCTTTCTCTTACTATGAACTGCGCTGTATCCCATCATGTGCTGCAGCAGGTCAGTCGGAATCCGCGAGGTGACAAGATGCGAGTCATCTGAGTTGTTGTGCAATACACTTGACATGATGGCCTTCTCCCTGGCTAATAACTGTTCAGTGCTTTGTAATGAACTGTAGACCTCCGTCTCCTGTTGATGTAGGCCTCACTCTACTGGGTGACAACAGGCCTGGCAGCCTACTGTTCTATCTCCAGCCTTTCACACACCCCTCTTATGTCCCCTCACTAATACCTGTCCTCAGCCATTCACATCCACACGCTCTTCTTCCATGTCACTCCTCTAATACCTGTCCCCAACCGCTCACATTTAAAACCCCTTCTTCCGTGTCCCCTAACACCTGTCCCCAGCCACTCACATTTATACCCTCTTCTCTCGTGTCCTCTCATTAATACCTGTTCCCAGCCACTCACATTTCCACTCCCTTCTCCCATGTCCCTTCACTTATATCTGTCCCCAGTCCTCACTATTACCTGTAGGGGGCTCACAGCAGCAACGTACCTCCCCAATCTCCAATTGTGGGGTTCCAACATCACCCCAGCATCACAACCAACCACTCACACACTCACAACATCATCCCATTGCTGTGACTCTTACAGTATAGATTAAGGGAGAGCAGGGGGACTCTATAAATCAGGAATGGGGAACCTTCGGCCCTCCAGCTGTTGTTGAACTATACATCCCAGCATGCCCTGCAACAGTTTTAGCATGATCAAATAGCAAAACTGTAGCAAGGCATGCTGGTATATGTAGTTTAACAACAGCTGGAGGGCCAAAGGTTCCCCACCTCTGCTATAGATGGAGAAACACAAGGGCCAGCATGTCTTCAAATTCAGGGATGAATGAGGAGGAGGAAGGGGAATGAGGTGGAGGTGTTCTGCCTGGCATAATGTTTATAAGTGGCTCTACTGGGTGGTGTAACGTGTATAGGGGTACTACTGTATAGTGTCATGTGACTTACAGGACACTACTGTACAGTGTTATGTGACTTACAGAACACTACTCTGTGGCCACATCGCTTCCCCATGATGCCACACCACTATATTTTTGAAGAGCATCCCAATTTTCAATACTGGGGGGGCACCAATTCTCTTTTTGGCACACGGCACCAAAATGTCTAGTTACGGCACTGACTATAAACATCCAAAAATATATTGTTGACATGAGAACATGGGAATAGGGAAATGCTGATTGACTTATTTTCCAAACATGATTTTTAGTAAATTTGTGATTTCTGTTTGTATGTATGGAAAGGATACGATGTTTGGTTCGATGGTGTATTTGCAGTCCATTGGAGTTGTAAGTTGTTGATTTTGCCTTTAGTAAATATCCAATTTGCTAAATTGTCGTGAAATCACAGAGAATCACTAAATCGACCATAGTTACCCCAATATGTTCTTTATCCTCACTGAATCACACAATGAATGCAGCTTGGTACCTTTTTTGGAACTTCCCATACTAGGAGTACAAAACATACAGATGAATATTTTTTCTCAGTGCAGAAGACAACTACAGTATTTGCACCAGGTAAGAATGCGTTTTTATTTCCCCTATTGTTTAGGAGTACAAAAGATACAGGGAAATAACCAACGGTGGAAACCCTGGCAGTATGTTGGATGGCAGGATGAGATCATTAAAGAAAGATGGACCATACCAGTGGCGGCTCCTACAATGGTGGAGGAGAAGGGATGCCACTGGCGATGCTCCTGGGTCTCTGCCGCCTTGTCCTTACCACCTGGGTCCCAACACCTGTACTATGTACAGTTCACAGACATGCGCAAAACCACAGATTCTATTGACTGCATCAGCTGCAGTCCATAGAAACCGGCTAGTATTGATGAGGCAGGGAGCTAACTTCCTACAGGAAGCTAGCTCTTTGCTAATCACAGAACGGGCTGGCAGTCCTGGAGGGAGGAAAACACCTCCCAATGGGATTGCCTGTAGTGTCTGTGACTGACAGGTAGGACTTCCAATAGGAAATCACTCCCAGTCACAGTGGGGGTCATTCCGAGTTGATCGCACATAGCAACTTTTTGCTGCTCGTGCGATCAACTAGACTCTGCCTATGGGGAAGTGTATTTTAGCATAGCAGGGCTGCGATCGCTTGTGCAGCCCTGCTATGATAAAAAAGTTTTGTGCAGAACAAGACCAGCCCTGCAGTTACTTACCCTGTGCGATGGATCCAGCGATGAAGGTCCCGGAATTGACGTCAACCGCCCTCCAAACGCCTGGATACGCCTGTGTTCGGATCTCTACGCCCGGAAAACGGTGAGTATCCGCCACGGAACACCTCCCCGCTGTCAATCATCTTGCGATCGCGCTAGCGATCACTTTCTTCTTTCTTCTGGTCGTTGCGCCGGGCAACGACGCGTGTGCGCATTGCGGGCGCCGCACATGCGCATTTCCGACCCGTTCGCACCGCAGCGTTGAACCACTGCATGCGAGTGGGTCGGAATGACCCCCAGTGTGCAGTCTCACGGACTGCATCTGGCTCACTGACTCTGAGCTGGGTGGTGGATTTTACCTGCGGGGGACTGCAGCCGTAGGTAAAACTGCCACTGAGTAATACCCACCTTTTGTTATGCCAAACCTGGTTTTTAATGTTTGATACTTGATTTTCACAGATCCTGTTTACGTTATTATTTCAACGTTTACTACATGTTCATTATCATATTAACCTGACCCTCAATTACACAACACCTGGTGTATTGCATGACTGCTTTCACTTACATTCAGCAATGCAGTTTATGTAATGATAGATGACTTGTAAAATCCTTGCGTTTCTTGGTTATTTTTTAAGAACTATACAGCTAACTACAGACTGACTACATAAGCCCCATATTGAGATAAATGCTAATCAGATAACCTGTTATCACTTTACTTATTTACTAATTCATTACTTCTGCACTATGTAGTGAAATAATCAGGGACCTTCCATAACCAGTTCATCTGAAAAAAGTCAGCATGCATTTCATGTGCTATGCTCCAACCCAGGCTGGCGTTCCCTGGGCACAAAGCGGAAAAACTGAAAGGTATATGTATAAGCTAGCCAGGAGCTCTCTTGCTGTGTTACCTAGGACAACCCATAACGTGGATGTAATAAGGCTGACCATACTAGCCCTTTAAACTGGAACGCTCATGAATTACGCAGGTTCTGTGGCTGATTAAAACCAGGTGACATGCAGGCTTGAAGTCAGCCAGCCACAGAACCTGTGTAATTCATGAGTGTTGCAAAGGAAGGGGGGGGGGGCCTAGTTTGCACACCATAATTAGGTAATGAAGTGCTACTCTGCTTGAGACTTAATACAATATACAGAGGGAAAAAGATGCAGGTGCACTATCTCACACTAGCTCAACCTGTAATAATAACCAGAGGCATTTAGCATAATCCTGGCTATGAGCTTACACACTGCTCATAGCCAGGCTTTGGGGTGTCCTGCCCCCCGGACCTGAACCCCTGTAGTTAGTGTTAGGGACTTACCCAATGCATACTTGCCTACTTTGCTGCCTCCTCCTCCTCCGGGAGGAGGCAGCGTTGTAGGTGCATAGGGGCGTGGCCGGCAGCAGAATGGGTGGTTCATGGGGCGTGGCCAGCAGCAGGATGGGCAGTCCGGGGGCGTTGCATCAGGGTCGCGTTGTGACTCCACCCCCCGCTGTGCCGAGAAACGAGGCGCTGCATAGCGGGGAGCGGAGCTACGATGACGCGATTCAGCGTGAATCGCATCATCGGACCCCCTCGGGCGCCCACTTGTTCTCTGCTGCAGGCGGCCGAGGGGGAAAGCAGGAGGCTTGCCCACCTTTCCGGGGGGCCGGGAGGGTCACCCGATTTTCAGGAGCCTCCCAGCCATTCCGGGAGGGTAGGCAAGTATGCACCAAGGTAGCCTCTCATTGGGTAAGTCCCTAACACTAACTACAGGGGTTCAGGTCCGGGGGGCAGGACACCCCAAAGCCACGCAGCCAGACAACCCCAGGGCACCGCAAAAGTGATACAAGTAAAGAATTAGATAGGTAGGAGCAGCTGCTGCTGCATGTGTAAATAATGTGAAGAGTGAAAAAGAATGGTGTGAAAGTGTTACACATACATAAAACAAACATGGAGGGTCATTCCGAGTTGTTCGCTCGCAAGTGAATTTTAGCAGATTTGCTCATGCTAAGCCGCCGCCTACTGGGAGTGAATCTTAGCATCTTCAAATTGCGAACAATGTATTCGCAATATTGCGATTACACACCTCGTAGCAGTTTCTGAGTAGCTTCAGACTTACTCGGCATCTGCGATCATTTCACTGCTTGTCGTTCCTGGTTTGACGTCACAAACACACCCAGCGTTCGCCCAGACACTCCCCCGTTTCTCCAGCCACTCCTGCGTTTTTTCCGGAAACGGTAGCGTTTTTTCCCACACGCCCATAAAACGGCCTGTTTCCGCCCAGTAACACCCATTTCCTGTCAATCACATTACGATCGCCAGAACGATGAAAATGCCGTGAGTAAAATTCCTAAGTGCATAGCAAATTTACTTGGCGCAGTCGCAGTGCGGACATTGCGCATGCGCATTAAGCGGAAAATCGCTGCGATGCGAAGATTTTTACCGAGCGAACAACTCGGAATGACCCCCTATAATCTTCATCTCCATAGCAGATTGCTGGCGGATTTGCCATCAGATATGCTGCCGTCAAAACCAATGAAACAGTACATGCTGTTTTTCTTTAGACTGCAGTCAGACATTGATAATGGTCAGTTTTAAAATAGACCCAAAACCGATGCTTAGTAAATTTACCCCTATGTAGTAATGCAATAAGTCTCACCAGATGATCCTCTAAATCATACTTGCCTACTTTTGAAAGCTAGTTTCTGGGAGATTCCAAGTGGCAGCAGAATACGGCAAGCTTCCTGTTGAGGAAGGGTGTCGAGCTCCGCCCAAAGGGCGTGTTTATGTCCACCTATGGGCATATTTATTCCCATTCAGGGGTGTGTCCTGCAATGGCAGGTGAAAACTATAGTACTAATTAGTGCTGTAACAAGGCATTTTAGCGCTGTGAGCAAGAAACGGCATTGGCGCCCCCCCTATGCAAGAGAAGGGCAGTGAGCGCCGCAGGCGCGTGAAAAATATATATGGGCGTGGCTTCATGGGGAAGGGGCATGGCCACAAAATAATACCAATTCATAATATGGTGCACAGTAGTCTCTATTATTCAAATTACGCTGCACAGTAGTGCCACTACACCAGGTAAAATAAGATTTTACTCACCGGTAAATCTATTTCTCGTAGTCCGTAGTGGATGCTGGGGACTCAGTAAGGACCATGGGAATAGACTGGCTCCGCAGGAGACCGGGCACTTTAAGAAAGATTTAGTACTACTGGTGTGCACTGGCTCCTCCCTCTATGCCCCTCCTCCAGACCTCAGTTAAGGAAACTGTGCCCGGCAGAGCTGACATTACAAGGAAAGTATTTTGGAATCCAGGGTAAGACTCATACCAGCCACACCAATCACACCGTATAACTTGTGATAACATACCCAGTCAACAGTATGAACAACAACAGAGCATCAGACAAACCTGATGCAACCATAACATAACCCTTATTTAAGCAATAACTATATACAAGTATTGCAGAAGAAGTCCGCACTTGGGACGGGCGCCCAGCATCCACTACAGACTACGAGAAATAGATTTACCGGTGAGTAAAATCTTATTTTCTCTAACGTCCTAGTGGATGCTGGGGACTCCGTAAGGACCATGGGCATTATACCAAAGCTCCCAAACGGGCGGGAGAGTGCGGATGACTCTGCAGCACCGAATGATCAAACACAAGGTCCTCCTCAGCCAGGGTATCAAACTTGTAGAACTTTGCAAAAGTGTTTGAACCCGACCAAGTAGCTGCTCGGCAAAGCTGTAATGCCGAGACCCCTCGGGCAGCCGCCCAAGAAGAGCCCACCTTCCTTGTGGAATGGGCTTTTACTGATTTTGGAGGCGGCAAGCCAGCCGCAGAATGAGCCTGCTGAATCGTGTTACAGATCCAGCGAGCAATAGTTTGCTTTGAAGCAGGAGCACCCAGCTTGTTGGATGCATACAGGATAAACAGCGAGTCAGGTTTTCTTACTCCAGCCGATCTGGCTACATAAATCTTCAAAGCCCTGACTACATCTAGTAACTTGGAATCCTCCAAGTCACGAGTAGCCGCAGGCACCACAATAGGTTGGTTCAAATGAAAAGATGACACCACCTTTGGCAGAAATTGCGGACGAGTCCGTAATTCTGCCCTGTCCATAGGGAAAACCAGATAGGGGCTTTTATGTGACAAAGCCGCCAATTCTGACACGCGCCTAGCCGAAGCTAAGGCCAATAGCATGACCACTTTCCACGTGAGATATTTTAACTCCACGGTCTTAAGCGGCTCAAACCAGTGAGATTTCAGGAAACTCAACACCACGTTAAGATCCCAAGGTGCCACTGGTGGCACAAAAAAGGGGCTGAATATGCAGCACTCCCTTTACAAACGTCTGAACTTCAGGTAGAGAAGCTAGTTTTTTTTATGAAAGAAAATGGATAGGGCCGAAATCTGGACCTTAATGGACCCCAATTCTAGGCCCAAAGTCACTCCCGACTGTAGGAAGTGAAGGAAACGGCCCAGCTGGAATTCCTCTGTAGAGGCATTCCTGGCCTCACACCCAGCAACATATTTTCGCCGTATACGGTGATAATGTTTAGCCGTCACGTCCTTCCAAGCCCTTTATCAGCGTAGGAATAACCTCATCCGGAATCCCTCTTTTCTACTAGGATCCGGCGTCCAACCGCCCTGCCGTCAAACGCAGCTGCGGTAAGTCTTGGAACATACAAGGTCTCTGCTGCAACAGATCTTGCCCTAGAGGCAGAGGCCATGGGTCCTCTGTGAGCATTTCTTGCAGCTCTGGATACCAAGTCCTTCTTGGTCAATCTGGAACAATGAGTATTGTTCTCACTCCTCTTTTCCTTATGATTCTCAGCACCTTAAGAGAGGAAGAGGAGGAAACACATAAACCGACTGGAACATCCACGGTGTCACCAGTGCGTCTACAGCTATCGCCTGAGTGTATCTTGACCTGGCGCAATACCTCTGTAGCTTTTTGTTGAGGCGGGATGCCATCATGTCCACCTGTGGCAGTTCCCACCGACCTACAATCTGCGCGAAAACTTCTTGATGAAGTCCCCACTCTCCCGGGTGGAGGTCGTGCCTGCTGAGAAAGTCTGCTTCCCAGTTGTCCACTCCCGGAATGAACACTGCTGACAGTGCGCTTACGTGATTCTCCGCCCAGCGAAGAATTCTGGTGGCTTCTACCATCGCCACCCTGCTCCTTGTGCCGCCTTGGCGGTTTACATGAGCCACTGCGGTGATATTGTCTGATTGAATCAGAACCGGTTGGTCGCGAAGCAGGGTCTCCGCTTGACTTAGGGCGTTGTATATGGCCCTTAGTTCCAGGATATTGATGTGAAGGCAAGTCTCCTGCCTTGACCACAGCCCTTGGAAATTTCTTCCCTGTGTGACTGCGCCCCTCCCCCCCTCGGAGGCTTGCATCCGTGGTCACCAGGACCCAGTCCTGAATGCCGAATCTGCGACCTTCGAGAAGGTGAGCACTCTGCAGCCACCACAGGAGAGACACCCTGGCTCTGGGGGATAAAGTGATTAACTGATGCATCTGAAGATGTGATCCGGACCACTTGTCCAGTAAGTCCCATTGGAAGGTCCTCGTATGGAACCTGCCGAAGGGAATGGCCTCGTATGATGCCACCCTCCTTCCCAGGACTCGAGTGCAGTGATGCACTGACACCTGTTTTGGTTTTAATAGATTCCTTACCAGTGTCACGAGCTCCTGAGCTCTCTCTATCGGGAGATAAACCCTTTTCTGGTCTGTGTCTAGGATCATGCCTAGGAGAGGCAGATGAGCTGTAAGAACCAACTGCGACTTTGGAATATATAGAATCCAGCCGCGTTGCCGTTACACTTCCAGAGAAAGTGATACGCTGTTCAGCAACTGCTCTCTTGATCTCGCTTTTATGAGGAGATCGTCCAAGTACGTGATAATAGTGACACCTTGCTTCCGCAGGAGCACCATCATTTCCGCCATTACCTTGGTGAATATTCTCAAGGCCGTGGAGAGACCAAACGGCAACGTCTGAAATTGGTAATGACAATCCCGTACCGCAATTCTGAGGTACGCCTGATGAGGTGGATAAATGGGGACATGAAGGTATGCATACTTTATGTCCCGAGTCACCATAAAATCTCCCCCTTTCAGGCTTGCAATGACCGCTCTTAGCGATTCCATCTTGAACTTGAACCTTTTCAGGTATATGTTCAGGGATTTTAAATTCAATATGGGTCCGACCGAACCGTCTGGTTTCGGGACTACAACATGGTCGAAAAATAACCCCCTCCTTGTTGAAGGAGGGGAACCTTGACCACCACATGTTGAAGATACAATTTGTGAATTGCAGTTAACACTGTTTCCCCCTCATGGGGGGAAGCCGGCAGGGCCGTCAGTGAGGGGGCATCTTCTCAAAGTCCAGCTTGTATCCCTGAGACACAATATCTATTGCCCAGGGATCTAACAGGGAGTGAACCCACTTGTGGCTGAACTTACGAAGGCGTGCCCCCACCGGGCCTAGCTCCGCCTGTGGAGCCCCAGCGGCATGCGGTGGATTTTTGTAGAGGCCGGGGAGGACTTCTGTTCCTGGGAACTAGCTGTGTTGTGCAGCTTCTTTCCTCTGTGCAGGAATATAAGGCAAAATATCAGAATTACCAGCTATAGCTGTGGAGACCAGGTCCGAGAACCCTTCTCCACACAATCCTCAGCCTTCCATATGCCTCTTAAGTCGGCATCATCTGTCCATTGCATATTCTACAGGACACGTCAAGCAGAAATCGATATAACTTTGACTCTAGGACCCAGTATACTCATGTCTCTTTGGGCATGTTTTATATATATACCTATCTCTTAAGACAGCATCTTTAATATATATATATATATATATATATATCTATATGCATACTAGGGTCTCAATCTCTGCTGATAAGGTACCTGTCCACGCTGCCACAGCGCTATAAACCCATGCCGACACCATCGCCGGTCTGAGTAGTGTACCAGAATGTGCACGCTATCTGCAGGATCCCTGAGAATAGCTAGTGCTACCTTCTGGGCAAACGTGACACCCTAGGGGAAGGTTCCCATCACATCCTGGCCCTAGTGGGGAAAGGATACTGCCTGAGAATTTTTTGTGGGAAGCTGCAGTCTCTTGTCTGGAGATTCCCCCTCTTTTTCCTCATGAGAGGAGGGAAATTTACCTCAGCTTTCTTCCCCTTAACATGTGTACCCTTGTGTCAGGGACAAATGAGTCATCAGTGATATGCAAATCATCACAATAATCATATATTGAATACCTTTCTGCCATTTTAGCTGTAACTTTGCATTATCATAGTCGACACTGGAGTCAAACTCCGTGTCGATATCAGTGTTTATTATTTTGGATAGTGAGCATTGTGAGACTCTGAAGGTCTCTGTGACATAGGGACAGACATGGGTAGATTTCCTGTCTGTTCTCTAATCTTTTGTGCAATAAATTCACCTTAGCACTTACACATATCCAAACAGGTGTCGGCGTTGTCGACGGAGACACCCTCTCACACACATATTTGCTCTATCTCCTCCTTAGGGGAGCCTTTTACCTCAGACATGTCGACACACACGTACCGACACACCACACACACAGGGGATGCTCTATTTGAAGACAGTTCCCCCACAAGGCCCTTGGAGAGACAGAGAGAAAGTATGCCAGCACACATCCCAGCGCTATATGACCCAGGAATCACACAGTAACTTAACCCAGTAGCTGCTGTATATATTGTTTTTACACCAAATTTATGTGCCCCCCCCCCCCCTCTCTTTTTCACCCTCTCTATCGTGCTTCTGCAGGGGAAAGCCTGGGGAGCTTCCTCTCAGCGGAGCTGTGGAGAGAAAATGATGCTGGTGAGTGCTGAGGAAGAAGCCCCGCCCCCTCAGTGGCGGGCTTCTGTCCCGCGATTTTGTGTAAAAATAATGGCGGGGGCTCATGCATATTACAGTGCCCAGCTGTATATATGCTGCTTTTTGCCAGGAGGTACTCAATTACTGCCCAGGGCGCCCCCCCCGCGCCCTGCACCCTACAGTGTCCGGAGTGTGTGGGTTAGTGTGGGAGCAATGGCGCACAGCTGCAGTGCTGTGCGCTACCTCATATGAAGACAGGAGTCTTCTGCCGCCGATTTTGACGTCTTCTTGCTTCAAGCCGCCGGCTTCTGTCTTCTGGCTCTGCGAGGGGGATGGCAGCGCGGCTCCGGGAACGGACAACCAAGGTTAGGTTCCTGTGTTCGATCCCTCTGGAGCTAATGGTGTCCAGTAGCCTAAGAAGCGCAACCTAGCCGCAGTTAGTAGGTTTGCTTCTCTCCCCTCAGTCCCACGTAGCAGAGAGTCTGTTGCCAGCAGAAGCTCTCTGAAAATAAAAAACCTAACTAAAATACTTTCTTATTAGCAAGCTCAGGAGAGCTCACTAAAAGCACCCAGCTCTGGCCGGGCACAGATTCTAACTGAGGTCTGGAGGAGGGGCATAGAGGGAGGAGCCAGTGCACACCAGATAGTACTAAATCTTTCTTAGAGTGCCCAGTATCCTGCGGAGCCCGTCTATTCCCATGGTCCTTACGGAGTCCCCAGCATCCACTAGGACGTTAGAGAAAGCCCCTTTTACACATTACGGCAGCCAGTCCACCTTTTTACACATTACGGCAGCCAGCGTCCCCTTTTTACACATTACGGCAGCCAGCGTCCCCCTTTTTACACATTACTGCAGACAGCATCCCCCTTCATACACATTACGGCAGCCAGTCCCCCTTCATACACATTACGGCAGCCAGTCCCCCTTCATACACATTACGGCAGCCAGTCCCCCTTCATACACATTGTGGCAGACAGAATAGAGAGAGAGATACTTACCATCTCTCCCCGCTGGCAGTCAGGCTCCTCGTGCAGGCAGATCCATTCCCGGGCAGTGGAGAAGGAGGAGGAGGGAGGGGGACTGGAGCAGCAGCAGCACTTTGTAATTGGTAGTAGTGCCGCTGCAGCAGTCCCTTCTCCTTCTGCATTGGCTGCCCGTCGCTGTGAATGCTGGGATGAGGGAAGCGCATCCCAGCATTTACAGCAGCGCCGGCCAGCCAATGCAGAAGGAGAGGGGACTGCTGCAGCGGCGCTACTACCAATTACATAGCGCTGCTGCGGCTCCAGTCCCCATCACTCCTCCTCCTTCCCTGCCTCTGGCACTGCTGCTCTCCTCCAGCGCGGCGCAAGGCACAGAACAGGCGGCTTGTAATGAGTCAATTTGACTCATTACAAGTCGCTGGCCTTGCGCCCTCAGGGTAACTGCGCTGTGTGCCTGGCACATAGGTAGTTACGGCTATGGTACTAATAGCAGCACTTACACCATGGTAGACAGCAGCACTTCAGCATGACCTGCAGCTCCACATCTCACCCTACTCTGTGAGCTGCTCCGGGACCAACCACTCCACGTCTCCAGCAGCACCACGCACCACACGGAGGTCGACACTCGTAGTGCCCAGCGCTGCCTGCTGTAATATATAGAGATGTGCACTTGAAATTTTTCGGGTTTTGTGTTTTGGTTTTGGGTTCGGTTCCGCGGCCGTGTTTTGGGTTCGACCGCGTTTTGGCAAAACCTCACCGAATTTTTTTTGTCGGATTCGGGTGTGTTTTTTTTTAAAAACACTAAAAAACAGCTTAAATCATAGAATTTGGGGGTCATTTTGATCCCAAAGTATTATTAACCTCAAAAATCATAATTTCCACTCATTTCCAGTCTATTCTGAATACCTCACAATATTATTTTTAGTCCTAAAATTTGCACCTAGGTCGCTGGATGACTAAGCTAAGCGACCCTAGTGGCCGACACAAACACCGTGCCCATCTAGGAGTGGCACTGCAGTGTCACGCAGGATGGCCCTTCCAAAAAACACTCCCCAAACAGCACATGACGCAAAGAAAAAAAGAGGCGCAATGAGGTAGCTGTGTGAGTAAGATAAGCGACCCTAGTGGCCGACACAAACACCGGGCCCATCTAGGAGTGGCACTGCAGTGTCACGCAGGATGGCCCTTCCAAAAAACCCTCCCCAAACAGCACATGACGCAAAGAAAAAAAGAGGCGCAATGAGGTAGCTGTGTGAGTAAGATAAGCGACCCTAGTGGCCGACACAAACACCGTGCCCATCTAGGAGTGGCACTGCAGTGTCACGCAGGATGGCCCTTCCAAAAAACCCTCCCCAAACAGCACATGACGCAAAGAAAAAAAGAGGCGCAATGAGGTAGCTGTGTGAGTAAGATAAGCGACCCTAGTGGCCGACACAAACACGTGCCCATCTAGGAGTGGCACTGCAGTGTCACGCAGGATGGCCCTTCCAAAAAACCCTCCCCAAACAGCACATGACGCAAAGAAAAAAAGAGGCGCAATGAGGTAGCTGTGTGAGTAAGATAAGCGACCCTAGTGGCCGACACAAACACCGGGCCCATCTAGGAGTGGCACTGCAGTGTCACGCAGGATGGCCCTTCCAAAAAACCCTCCCAAAACAGCACATGACGCAAAGAAAAAAAGAGGCGCAATGAGGTAGCTGTGTGAGTAAGATAAGCGACCCTAGTGGCCGACACAAACACCGTGCCCATCTAGGAGCGGCACTGCAGTGTCACGCAGGATGGCCCTTCCAAAAAACCCTCCCCAAACAGCACATGACGCAAAGAAAAATTAAAGAAAAAAGAGGTGCAAGATGGAATTGTCCTTGGGCCCTCCCACCCACCCTTATGTTGTATAAACAGGACATGCACACTTTAACCAACCCATCATTTCAGTGACAGGGTCTGCCACACGACTGTGACTGAAATGACGGGTTGGTTTGGACCCCCACCAAAAAAGAAGCAATTAATCTCTCCTTGCACAAACTGGCTCTACAGAGGCAAGATGTCCACCTCATCATCATCCTCCGATATATCACCGTGTACATCCCCCTCCTCACAGATTATCAATTCGTCCCCACTGGAATCCACCATCTCAGCTCCCTGTGTACTTTGTGGAGGCAATTGCTGCTGGTCAATGTCTCCACGGAGGAATTGATTATAATTCATTTTAATGAACATCATCTTCTCCACATTTTCTGGATGTAACCTCGTACGCCGATTGCTGACAAGGTGAGCGGCGGCACTAAACACTCTTTCGGAGTACACACTTGTGGGAGGGCAACTTAGGTAGAATAAAGCCAGTTTGTGCAAGGGCCTCCAAATTGCCTCTTTTTCCTGCCAGTATAAGTACGGACTGTGTGACGTGCCTACTTGGATGCGGTCACTCATATAATCCTCCACCATTCTTTCAATGGTGAGAGAATCATATGCAGTGACAGTAGACGACATGTCCGTAATCGTTGTCAGGTCCTTCAGTCCGGACCAGATGTCAGCATCAGCAGTCGCTCCAGACTGCCCTGCATCACCGCCAGCGGGTGGGCTCGGAATTCTGAGCCTTTTCCTCGCACCCCCAGTTGCGGGAGAATGTGAAGGAGGAGATGTTGACAGGTCGCGTTCCGCTTGACTTGACAATTTTCTCACCAGCAGGTATTTCAACCCCAGCAGACTTGTGTCAGCCGGAAAGAGAGATCCAAGGTAGGCTTTAAATCTAGGATCGAGCACGGTGGCCAAAATGTAGTGCTCTGATTTCAACAGATTGACCACCCGTGAATCTTTGTTAAGCGAATTAAGGGCTCCATCCACAAGTCCCACATGCCTAGCGGAATCGCTCCGTGTTAGCTCCTCCTTCAATGTCTCCAGCTTCTTCTGCAAAAGCCTGATGAGGGGAATGACCTGACTCAGGCTGGCAGTGTCTGAACTGACTTCACGTGTGGCAAGTTCAAAGGGCATCAGAACCTAGCACAACGTTGAAATCATTCTCCACTGCGCTTGAGACAGGTGCATTCCACCTCCTATATCGTGCTCAATTGTATAGGCTTGAATGGCCTTTTGCTGCTCCTCCAACCTCTGAAGCATATAGAGGGTTGAATTCCACCTCGTTACCACTTCTTGCTTCAGATGATGGCAGGGCAGGTTCAGTAGTTTTTGGTGGTGCTCCAGTCTTCTGTACGTGGTGCCAGTACGCCGAAAGTGTCCCGCAATTCTTCTGGCCACCGACAGCATCTCTTGCATGCCCCTGTCGTTTTTAAAAAAATTCTGCACCACCAAATTCAAGGTATGTGCAAAACATGGGACGTGCTGGAATTTGCCCATATTTAATGCACACACAATATTGCTGGCGTTGTCCGATGCCACAAATCCACAGGAGAGTCCAATTGGGGTAAGCCATTCCGCGATGATCTTCCTCAGTTGCCGTAAGAGGTTTTCAGCTGTGTGCGTATTCTGGAAAGCGGTGATACAAAGCGTAGCCTGCCTAGGAAAGAGTTGGCGTTTGCGAGATGCTGCTACTGGTGCCGCCGCTGCTGTTCTTGCGGCGGGAGTCCATACATCTACCCAGTGGGCTGTCACAGTCATATAGTCCTGACCCTGCCCTGCTCCACTTGTCCACATGTCCGTGGTTAAGTGGACATTGGGTACAGCTGCATTTTTTAGGACACTGGTGAGTCTTTTTCTGAGGTCTGTGTACATTTTCGGTATCGCCTGCCTAGAGAAGTGGAACCTAGATGGTATTTGGTAACGGGGGCACACTACCTCAAGAAATTGTGTAGTTCCCTGTGAACTAACGGCGGATACCGGACGCACGTCTAACACCAACATAGTTGTCAAGGACTCAGTTATCCGCTTTGCAGCAGGATGACTGCTGTGATATTTCATCTTCCTCGCAAAGGACTGTTGGACAGTCAATTGCTTACTGGAAGTAGTACAAGTGGTCTTCCGACTTCCCCTCTGGGATGACCATCGACTCCCAGCAGCAACAACAGCAGCGCCAGCAGCAGTAGGCGTTACACGCAAGGATGCATCGGAGGAATCCCAGGCAGGAGAGGAATCGTCAGAATTGCCAGTGACATAGCCTGCAGGACTATTGGCATTCCTGGGGAAGGAGGAAATTGACACTGAGGGAGTTGGTGGGGTGGTTTGCGTGAGCTTGGTTACAAGAGGAAGGGATTTACTGGTCAGTGGACTGCTTCCGCTGTCACCCAAAGTTTTTGAACTTGTCACTGACTTATTATGAATGCGCTTCAGGTGACGTATAAGGGAGGATGTTCCGAGGTGGTTAACGTCCTTACCCCTACTTATTACAGCTTGACAAAGGCAACACACGGCTTGACACCTGTTGTCCGCTTTTCTGTTGAAATACCTCCACACTGAAGAGCTGATTTTTTTGGTATTTTCACCAGGCATGTCAACGGCCATATTCCTCCCACGGACAACAGGTGTCTCCCCGGGTGCCTGACTTAAACAAACCACCTCACCATCAGAATCCTCCTGGTCAATTTCCTCCCCAGCGCCAGCAACACCCATATCCTCCTCATCCTGGTGTACTTCAACACTGACATCTTCAATCTGACTATCAGGAACTGGACTGCGGGTGCTCCTTCCAGCACTTGCAGGGGGCGTGCAAATGGTGGAAGGCGCATGCTCTTCACGTCCAGTGTTGGGAAGGTCAGGCATCGCAACCGACACAATTGGACTCTCCTTGTGGATTTGGGATTTCGAAGAACGCACAGTTCTTTGCGGTGCTTTTGCCAGCTTGAGTCTTTTCAGTTTTCTAGCGAGAGGCTGAGTGCTTCCATCCTCATGTGAAGCTGAACCACTAGCCATGAACATAGGCCAGGGCCTCAGCCGTTCCTTGCCACTCCGTGTGGTAAATGGCATATTGGCAAGTTTACGCTTCTCCTCCGACAATTTTATTTTAGGTTTTGGAGTCCTTTTTTTACTGATATTTGGTGTTTTGGATTTGACATGCTCTGTACTATGACATTGGGCATCGGCCTTGGCAGACGACGTTGCTGGCATTTCATCGTCTCGGCCATGACTAGTGGCAGCAGCTTCAGCACGAGGTGGAAGTGGATCTTGATCCTTCCCTAATTTTGGAACCTCAACATTTTTGTTCTCCATATTTTAATAGGCACAACTAAAAGGCACCTCAGGTAAACAATGGAGATGGATGGATACTAGTATACTTATGGATGGACTGCCGAGTGCCGACACAGAGGTAGCTACAGCCGTGGACTACCGTACTGTGTCTGCTGCTAATATAGACTGGATGATAATGAGATGAAATCAATATATATATATATGTATGTATATATAATATCACTAGTACTGCAGCCGGACAGGTAGATAATATATTTATTAGGTAATGATGACTGATGACGGACCTGCTGGACACTGTCAGCTCAGCAGCACCGCAGACTGCTACAGTAAGCTACTATACTATAGTAGTATGTACAAAGAAGAAAGAAAAAAAAAAACCACGGGTAGGTGGTATACAATTATGGATGGACTGCCGAGTGCCGACACAGAGGTAACTACAGCCGTGGACTAACGTACTGTGTCTGCTGCTAATATAGACTGGATGATTGATAATGAGATGAAATCAATATATATATGTATGTATATATAATATCACTAGTACTGCAGCCGGACAGGTAGATAATATATTTATTAGGTAATGATGACTGATGACGGACCTGCTGGACACTGTCAGCTCAGCAGCACCGCAGACTGCTACAGTAAGCTACTATACTATAGTAGTATGTACAAAGAAGAAAGAAAAAAAAAAAACCACGGGTAGGTGGTATACAATTATGGATGGACTGCCGAGTGCCGACACAGAGGTAGCTACAGCCGTGGACTAACGTACTGTGTCTGCTGCTAATATAGAGTCTAGACTGGATGATAAATTATTGATAATGAGATGAAATCAATATAATATCACTAGTACTGCAGCCGGACAGGTACTATATATATTTATTATGTAATGACTGATGACGGACCTGCTGGACACTGTCAGGTCAGCACAGCACCGCAGACTGCTACAGTAAGCTACTATAGTAGTATGTATAAAGAAGAATGAAAAAAAAAAAAACACGGGTAGGTGGTATACAATATTATATATATATATATATATATATATATATATATATATTATATACAATTATATATATATATATATATATATATATTAAACTGGTGGTGATTGATTATTAAACTGGTGGTCACTTCAGGTCACGTTGCAACTTGCAACTAGTACTCCGAGGCCTAAGCAGACAATCACAAAATATATTATTATACTGGTGGTCAGTGTGGTCACAACAATGGCAGTGTGGCACTGACTCTGGCAGCAAAAGTGTGCACTGTACGTTATATGTACTCCTGAGTCCTGCTCTCAGACTCTAACTGCTCCCCACTGTCAGTGTCTCCCCCACAAGTCAGATAATACACTTACAGTCACACTATCTAATCTATAAATATCACTTCAGCAAGTAGTATAGTAGTATACAGTATAGTAGTACTCCTCCTAATAATGCTCCCCAAAATACTGTGTCTCTCTCTTCTCTAAACGGAGAGGACGCCAGCCACGTCCTCTCCCTATGACTCTCAATGCACGTGTGAAAACTGCGGTGACGTGCGGCTCCTTATATAGAATCCGAGTCTCGCGAGAATCCGACAGCGTGATGATGACGTTCGGGCGCGCTCGGGTTAGCCGAGCAAGGCGGGAAGATCCGAGTCGCTCGGACCCGTGTAAAAAAACATGAAGTTCGGGCGGGTTCGGATTCAGAGGAACCGAACCCGCTCATCTCTAGTAATATACACACCAGGCAGTGCTGCAGCTGTCAACAACAATGCAGAGTCGGATAATAGGGGTAAGTGCAGACGGTGTGCCCGCAAGAAAAGTGTGCAGTGCAGTGTATTACATTATACACATCCCACCTCCCCCAAATTGCACCAAGTACAAACAGCACTATATTACATTAAATTATACACAGCCTGCCCCATATTACACCCAGTACTACATGACATTACATTTTACACAGCCCTCCTCCCCTCGTATTCCACCCAGTACCTTCTACATTGCATTATGCACAGCATATACCCACCCCCATATTACACCCAATAGCACATTACATTGCATTTTACACAGCCCCCCCCCCCCGTATTACACATTACACTACACTATACACAGCCCCCTCTCCATATTACACCCAGTACCATATTATATTGCATTATGCACAGCATACACAGCCCCACCATATTATACCCAATAGCACATTACATTTTGCACAGCCCCCCCCCCATACTACACCCAATAGCATATTACACAAACCCCTCCATATTACACCCAGTAGAATATTACACAGCCCCACCCATATAACAAGCAGTGCACATTACGCTACATTTTACACAGCCCCTCCCCGATATTACACCTAGCGGCACACTACATATTACACGGCCCTGCATATTACACCCGATAGCATATTACACAGACCCCCATATTACACCAAATAGAATATTACACAGACCCACCCATATTACACCCGGTGCACATTACACTACATATTGCACAGCCCCCTCATAGTACACCCAGTAGCACACTACATATTACACACAGGCCCCCCCCCCCCCATATTACACCCAGTAGCACACTACAGAGTACACACAGCCCCCCATATTACACCCAGTGGTACATTACATATTACACAGCCCCCCTCCCCATATAACCCCCAGTACATAAATGGAGGAACTTTTAAAATTCTGGGAGTGCTGGCAATGTTTGCGGGGGAGGGAGGGTCAGTTAAAAATCAGGAGCCTCCCGCTCAATGCGGGAGGGTAGGCAAGCCTGCTCTAAATGCCTTTCCAATGCTTTTGACAATATTTCCTTAATACTGATTTTGTTTTATGCTTTTATTGCTAAATACAAAGACTTTTACTTTTTTATTCTCCTAACCAACCAATTATCTGTCCACAATGTCTGCAGCTTTATTCCATTCACAGGAATCTTAAATTAACATAATGGTTAGGTCAACACAAGTACACAGGAAGTACTGCTGTAGCCTATGGCTAAAATCTGCAGAAATCACCGGGAGAAGATTCCTCTGAAACCTCCCCGGAATTGGCCGCTGCGCATGTGTTCATTTATACATTCCAACAGTATAATCGCATATTGCAATGCAATTTTGGGCAGTAATATCACGCCCAGATTTCACTGTGATTGCAATTACTGATAAATGGGCCCATAGCCGTAACTAGGCTCAAATGTGCCCAGTGTGGCACTGTCCATTAAGCACGCAACATAATGACAGGTGCAACACCATGATGTTGCGCACAGGCAGCTGAGCTGGCAACTCCAGTACGTGCAGCGATGAGTGGGGCATCCAGAGGAAGCTAGTCAAGGCCCTGCATGGACCCCCAAAATACTAGTAACAGTGATTAAGGGAGGGGTAGGGGTCTGGACAGATTTGGCCATGCCCCCAATCCAATATTTTAGCACAAAATATATGGCCACACTACACACCTATACAGGTGCCTCTAACATTAATACCTGCAGGTTCCCTTCACTCAGCAGCAGCAGAGCTGGCTCCAGAGCCCACCTGAAGGATGCCCTGCAGTGTAGCTTTAGGAGGTCCACTAGATCCCACCACCCTTCTGGAACCAGCTTCCAGACACAGCTGAGAGCACCTATTAGCAGAAGGGAAGGCCGACATGTCACCCCAGGCTCCCAATTAATATTTCAAACTGTGCTCATTTCCCACTGCATGACAGTGTGGGGGAAGAGAAGCAAATACAGTGACCAGCCAGGCTCATCTCCTCTGCCCATGCTCGCCAATGGGGGAGGAAGAGGGCACAGGGCGCTGTCACAAGTCCGCGGGATGGTGGAGGATATCATGTGACTGTCGGTCAGCAGACCGCCGGTCACATGAATACCACCCGTCCCTGCACCCCAGTGACATTTACAGGTACCAGCTGGGCAGGCAGTCGGCAGAGGTTGGAGGAGAGAGCCTTATCTTTAGCGCTATATGCAGAGTGGGAGGTGCAGGACAAACAGAGCCAGACTTCCTGCTGACATTTGCATACACAAGCAGGCAGGTGTATGTGTGCAGCTGTCAGTCAGGCAGGAGAGACCACACACTGCACAATGCGCAGGAAGTCTGGCCAGCACTGACTGAATCAGTGAGGCATGTTGAATGATTTCGGCATAACCAAACAACCAATTAGCTTCAACTGGTTGTGCCAATACACAGTACAATTATCTGGTGGATCTGTCAGATAATTGTAGCGTGTATGACCTGCTTAAGCCAAATAAAAACAAACAAACATTCATTTTCAGTAAACATGTCCACTACTTTAGTTTCACACTCTCACACTTACACACTTACACACTTGTTCATAGAGCGACGTCGTCAAGACCTTGGACCTTAAGGGGTCAATGTATTAATAATCACGGCAACGGCGATGAACTTTTTCATCTGAAACTAAATTTCCCCTTCTATGTACTAAATGTAACAAGCAGAGACAGTGGTAGCAATAACCACAGTCCCTGCGAGTTACATCATCGGAAGACTCTCACATTTCGAACGACACTAACACTATTATACCCCTTTCACATCGCACAAATAACCCGGTATCGACACGGCATATTGCCGTGTCGACACGGGTCAGTGTGCGATGTGAAAGCACTTTCCGAGAATTAGCGGGTCGTCTGACCCGGTAATTCAACCTGGTATAAAAGAAGGATTATACTCGGGTTGAATACCGGGTCAGGTGCAGTGTGAATGGGAGCCGCGTCGATGCGACACGGTTCCCATTCAGAGCATAGGGAGAGGTGGCGCAGGAGCAGTGCCAGATTAAGGTTCTCATGGGCCTGGAGCTGGAATTTATGAAGGGCCTATTGCGTGCCGCCGCAGGGGGTGTGACCAGCATTGTGGGGGTGTGACTACATATATAAGGGTGTAGCCAATGATGTGGAGGTGTGGTCTGTGCTCTGGGGTGTGACTAGCGCCATCTGGGGAATAGCTACTCATCTACTTTCAACCACCTCAACCTCCCTCCCCTCTGCTTATATGAAGCACACGTCACCTATTTTATTATTGACCAGTGAATAAGAAATACATAAACCCTCCCACAAACTATGGTTTATTAATAAAATGCAACCATCATCACCAAGAATGAAGAAAGCATGTCAAAGCAAATCCAAATTCAAAGACATATTGCTTTCTTTGATATCAAGGATATTAATTTGACAGACTACCAGACAGAGTACCAGAAACGCAACCGTGAATCAATGTTCTAGAAACTTTGTGGGAAAGAATCAGAAAAAAGAGGCCACATTTGAGGTCTCCATCAGGACTGCGCACCAGCACACACAGCTCTCTCTGTGAAGCAGTTTTTGCCAGAGAAACAGCTTTGGTCAATGGAAAATAAGAATGCAGCAATGTGTGGATGCAGAAGGGTAATACATAGGGGTGTATTCAATTCATGTCGGATCCTATCCGACAGAAAGGATCCAACATGAGTGTATTCAATGCTGACCAAACTCAACAGGTTTGTCCCGTTCCCGAAAATGGCAATCCGCCTTTTTTTAAAGCCGGATTGACATTGTCGGAAACGGGGCTAAAACCTGTCTGGTTTGGCCGCACTTCTGACAATTGCGACAGCTTTCCGACAAGTCGGATTTCCTGACTTGTCGGAAAAAATGGGGCCGCATTGAATAGGTTGGGAACTGCCATCTTTCCAACAAAACGGCAGTTTCCGACAACAATTGAATACACCCCATAGTAAAAGAATGGAGTTAAAATGTACTTAATATAGATAAACATAAATTATAACATCAGTCTCTCGTACACCATATCTCGTACACACATATGCACGTATGTGTGTGTGTGTGTGTGTGTGTGTGTGTGTGTGTGTATGTATGTATGTATGTATGTATATATATATATATATATATATATATATATATTTACATACATACATACATTCACACCACAAGTGAGCTGTAAACAAAGAATGGGTGGTCCAGTAAATGTCTTTGAGGTCTATGTACTAAACTTTGGA